>NW_005054599.1:58930-96641 GCF_000277835.1 Geospiza fortis | reverse complement strand
CTGGTTTTCAAGTGGCTTGTATGAATTGTATGAATCTATGTGTCTCAGAGAGCTCCTCTGTAAAGAATTTAAATTTTCATAAAATCATAGAATGCTTTGGATTGAAAGGGACCTTAAAGGACATGTAATTCAAACCCCCTGCCATGGGCAGGGACATCTTCCACTAGGCCAGGCTCAGAGCCCCATCCAGCCTGGCCTTGGGTTAAAATTCTATTTTTAAACAAGTTTAAATGCTATTTTAAATGGTAATATATTACTATGATTGCCCACACTACCAAGGCAAGAGATAGTGAGGGTTTCTGGAAGCCTTTGAAGTCTTTGAATGAGACACACATTCCAGATATTGCACCAGGTTTTCAAAGGCATCAAGCATTGAAAGCCAAAAGATATTTCAACGTCTCTGTAAATCAGATGCTGAAATTATTATAATCAAGTATTCAAGGAATTAATACAAATACTGCTGAGGAGGAATAATAAATGGGAATTATGAGCTATATTTTGACAGTGTTTTTTTTTTAATTGTTGTGAAGGAGGCTTCTCTGTCTTCCTCTCCTGAAGCCTGCTAGCAGCCAAACAAACAAAAAGCTTCAGTTGATCTGAAAGGATTTTTCACTTTAGAAAAATCTTTATTTGGCATATTAAGCAGGCGAGTCAAAAAAATTCGACTTCATTAGAGCAAAGCAGGAGTGATTAAATTAAATGTGCCTGGAGAAGAAAGCCCTGCCCTGGATCAACAGGGCAGTGGGAGCTTGTCTGTCCCATCCTGGTGCTTTTCTAAACACTTTTTGAAGTACAGAAGGCAGAGCACTCAACACTTCAGCTTTGTCACAGCTGACAGCCTGTCGGGTTTAATGAAAATGCTCTCAGTTTAGAAGATGACAGAAATTACATGCATTTCCCCTTTTATTTCTCTGTCATCTTTTTCTGTCTCGCATTTCTGCAGGAGAAGGAGGGGTTGGTTATTAAAAGCATTACATAAGTATGCAAAACATGTTAAGAAGAAAAGAGGAAAAGGAAAATCTTTAGCCCTGCAATTATACACAATGTCTGTTGGTGGGAAATGTGGGATAACATCTGATATGTGGCAATAACTATTTACTTTTAGCTATCTTTAAAGAGGGTGAGGGAAAAATCTCTAGATAATGCTTTAAGTGAAGGTTTTATTGTACAATTGCCTGAGTAATTTCCAACAGGAAGATGATCTAAGCAGTGTTAGATAGCTTGAGTGTGTTCATAACTTCTCCAGAAAATACAGCAAGATAACACTGAGCAATTTCTTGGCTCTGCAAAGCTTTTACATTCCTCTTTTATTAAGTGGCAGACTTTTAATAAGTGTGTCTGCTCTCACAAAGCCAAAAGCGTAACTGAGGAAACTCACTGCCAGGACTGAGCAGGGAAGGCTTCACCTGCAAATATCACTCAGTACTACAAGATGTGGAAATAGCCCACAGATCCTTTAAATTCATCACCCAGCCACTCCACATCCTCATCCCCAATCCACACCCCAGCTGTGATTCCAGAACAGGGTTTAAAGGGAAGCTCTGCATTTGATCTTCTCACTTAATTTATGTGGCAGCTTTTTTCATGCTTATCCTGAGAAGAGAGGCAAATTTGATTGCTAACAATGCCCTGTGTAGGCCACCTCTCAAAACTGTGCAGAGCATCTGAAAATAGTGACAGCTGTGGAAGAGCACAGAGGAAGGGATTTATTTTTAAACTTTGGCCCCATTTGTGTGATCTTAAACTTGGGCATTCTAGTAGTGTCCAAAGGTGTGAAATGGGATAATGGAGAAATGGAATTATGAAGTGAAAAGGAATTATATTTATTTAGCAAAGGTGAAAATGGACCCCAGAAAGAGAAAGCTACAGGAAGCCTTCACATGCATGAGGGGCACATTCCTGCCTCTCAGCTGTTTGGGCTCCACTCACTTGACACAAATGCACAGCAGGTGCAGATTTACTGGAGGGACCAAAACAATCCCAGCCATCCCATTAACACCTTTTAATCTGTTCCTGGGCCTGTGGTGTGTTTGCAGCCTCTCCATTGCCATCCACCGTGGCACAGTTTGGTACCAGAGTCACATCCCAGCTGGAAAACCCTGATGTGAGCCTTGCCCGGGCTGCAGAGGATGTGTGTGCGCAGAGCAGGCAGGGCTGGGGGATTGCTGAGGGCACAGGGCTGGTGGATGCTCACACAGCTGGAAACAAAAGCAAGGCAGGGCTGTCTTTGCTGCATCCCCCAAGCCAGGCCTTTCACTGTGATTCCCATCTCCTCAAGCTGTCATTTTGTGCTGCCCACGGAGCATAAGGGAGGCAACTGTGCCTCAATTACCTGTAGTTCTTATAACGTATTCCAACTTTGGCCCCATTTGTGTGATCTTAAACTTGGGCATTCTAGTAGTGTCCAAAGGTGTGAAATGGGATAATGGAGAAATGGAATTATGAAGTGAAAAGGAATTATATTTATTTAGCAAAGGTGAAAATGGACCCCAGAAAGAGAAAGCTACAGGAAGCCTTCACATGCATGAGGGGCACATTCCTGCCTCTCAGCTGTTTGGGCTCCACTCACTTGACACAAATGCACAGCAGGTGCAGATTTACTGGAGGGACCAAAACAATCCCAGCCATCCCATTAACACCTTTTAATCTGTTCCTGGGCCTGTGGTGTGTTTGCAGCCTCTCCATTGCCATCCACCGTGGCACAGTTTGGTACCAGAGTCACATCCCAGCTGGAAAACCCTGATGTGAGCCTTGCCCGGGCTGCAGAGGATGTGTGTGCGCAGAGCAGGCAGGGCTGGGGGATTGCTGAGGGCACAGGGCTGGTGGATGCTCACACAGCTGGAAACAAAAGCAAGGCAGGGCTGTCTTTGCTGCATCCCCCAAGCCAGGCCTTTCACTGTGATTCCCATCTCCTCAAGCTGTCATTTTGTGCTGCCCACGGAGCATAAGGGAGGCAACTGTGCCTCAATTACCTGTAGTTCTTATAATGTATTCCCTGGAAAAGGTGGATTTGCTTTATGAATATTTCAGGAGTGCAGAAACTGCTTGTGAACCAAAGTCTGACATCTCGTGCTTTTCAAATCAAAATTCTAAATATCCCTCTAACCTAAATTTAGGCAGACCTTGTTAAAGGGTACAGATGTTGAGTAGCACTATTTGATAAGAAGTTAGGGTGGCCAAAATGGTTTTGAGTAATCTATACACTCAGACAGTGTTGTGAGTAATTGGGAATGTGAAAGGAAAAGGAAGAAAGCCTCAGCATAGGGCAGAACATTATATCAAGTAGATACAGCATCTCATTGGTTGAATTTATTGCTACTACGTGACTGTATCATTTCATCCAAACTTTACGACTAGAATATTAAAATGTAAGATGTAAGACAGCTTTGCCTTTTTTTCATGTAAGCTTTTCAATGCCACGTTTCAGACATCTGGCTGTGAAACTGAAATATTACCCATTCAGGTGATTTTACTACTGCACTCCACAGTATCTTTGTTCCTAAGTCTTCTCTATGCAAGCAATTTAAGTTTTCAGAGGCATATGAAGTCAGTATGGCTCCTGTATAAGAAGGAACCTCTCTAGCCTGTAAATCTGTAAATCCACCGGGGCTGGAGTACAGCATTGCTCATGGCTGAGGAGAGAGCACTTCCCACCCAGTTCTTCCTCCTCCTTTGCACTTTCCCTTGCTCAGCTCTTCTTCATCAGCAAAAGAGCTCAACACCTTTTATGCCTCAATTATGGTGATTTATACAGAATCCCAGGATCCCTGAGGTTGGCAAAGCCCTGCCAGCCCATGGAGTGCCAGCTGTGCCCCATGGGCACCTTGTCTCCAGCCCAGAGCACTCAGTGCCACCTCCAGGGCACACCTGCAGGGATGGGCACTGCAAAGCTCCCTGGGCAGCCCCTGCCAAGGCCTGAGCTCCCTTTCCATGGGCAAATTGCTGCTGCTGTCCCAGCTGAGCCTGCCCTGGCGCAGCCTGAGGCCGTTCCCTCTGCTCCTGTCCCTGTTCCCTGGGAGCAGAGCCTGACTCCATCTGGCTTCCCCCTCCTGTCAGGGAGATTTAGAGAGAAATAACATCACCCCTGAGCCTTCTTTTCTCCACACTAAACAACCCCACAACTTATTTAACCCTGATGCTGTTATTTAATAATTCTGGATACTTCCAAGGATGAGAGAGACGGGCTGGTGTTGTTTTATTCAATGTTCTCTGCTTTGAGGGTCAGACTGGTGACATGAAATGGTTTTTTTTTTCCAATTTCTTTTATATTATGGTTTAAAGGATATCACCCTCTGTAAAGAAACCATTTCCTTTCTATCTTCTCTCTGTTGGATTGCTTTCCCACTGATGCATCTGTGAGCAAGCATCCTGACTACACTTAATTATTAAGAAGTCATTGTTCAAACAGAGCTCTGAAGAACAGGAATTCTTTCATCCTGCATATTACTGGACATTAGTTCATAATGGGTCTCAGCCTTGGGTATTTCTCCCCTACTTCTGGAGCCTGATATATTTTATAATACCTAGATACAGGTACATATATTGTAAGAGCTACCAGCTACAGAGAAATTTAGCAGACATGAAAAGGAAAAGATATTCACATTTTTGGAAAAGCACACACTGCTTAGATTACAGTATTTTTAAGTGGACATATTAACCAGGTGAAGCTCAAGTTTTCAATGCATTCTAAACAAGTTATTTCAATTTATTGCATTATGGAAAGTGCATTAGAGCAAACATGTACTGTGTTGATTTTAGGGGAGTTTGTGTCCTTGCCTTTAAAGTGGGCACTTACAGAACAGAGACAGTTCTGTGAGTGCCAAATGATAAAAACTGCTCATGTGACCATATAAACTGTGGTATTTTCCACATAGTCTAGAGCTAATAACTTTAAAAAATAATATTCGAAGAAAATTTAACCTGTAATACTTTTACTTTGAGAGAACAGTGGTAGAAACTCTGACCTTGAACATGGCAGACTTGTTTGGTTTTGGAGATTGTGGCTTTGCTGGGCAGGGTGGGATGGGACTGCTGCTCACACTGGAGCTGTTTAACTTGCAGGCATTGCAGGTGGGAGCAGCATCCCTGCCTCTCTAACCCCTACAGCTCTGCTGATGAATTGCATCAGATCATCCTACAACACTGGACTGAACTGGGTTAATGCACTGGTTCTTTACCCTTTATTTTACTTCACATACTCCTTGTATGTTTGTTAATAGTCATACAGACCATGGCACATTTCTCTCCTTCATTCTTCACATTTTTCTTAAAGATCTCTCTGTTTCTGCACATGAAGTACAAATAAAATACACATTCATTTATTCCTTTTGTGCATTTACAGTGAGCACTTGGTGAGCTTGGAATTGGCAGCTCTAAACCCAGCAACAACGAAATCTTCAGGCCCTGTGTCCTCCGTCCTTCAGTGTGAGAGTAACAACCTGCAGATATTTTAAACCCTGCAAATTCTTGTGTCTTTCAGGACCTAGATTTCTCATCACATCCACGGGAGCCTTGTATATTTTAGATGTACAAAACGAAGATGGACTGTACAACTACCGCTGCATCACCAGGCACAGATACACGGGAGAAACGCGACAGAGCAACAGCGCCAGACTTTTTGTATCAGGTGCTCCTTTTCTGCATCTTCCTACATGAAATGAAATTAAATGTTGCCTGTGTCTCTCTCTAGTGTGCCCAGCTGGCAAGGCATGTTCTTGTGTGGTTTCTGTCAAATGGAAGGTGGGGAGCCGCTGTAAAATGAGATGGGTCATTTAAAAACCCTTACTTTTTTTAAATATGTTTTTCACATCTTAGTGGCTGTTTCCTGAAGGTCCCTAGGGTGTACCTGCATTCAGCGTGGTGATTTTTAGCAGGTTTGGAGTACTTTATACAGGGACTGTGGATGGGATTTATCCCTTACATGAAATAACATGATGTGGACATGCAGTATTTTTAAGGTAAAAAAGAGAATTTTTAATTTCTGACTCCAACATTTATAGATTTCTAAAAGTGACAGTGGATTGGACGGTGACAGTGCCACATCTCCAATGACACTGGACAAACTAACAATCTATCAAATTTTTCTTTTTCTATAAAAGAATGTAAAACAAATAAGTTATTCATATAAAGTGCGTGAGAAAGTTCGTTATCAGAATGTAAAGATCAGAAAGTTTAAAAAAACTTCAAAAAACAAAGTAACAATCCCTCCTAAACTAGACTTGTGCAGGGGAACATAATCACCTTAACCTCACTGTTTAACTAAAGAAGAGGAGCACTTTTGGGGGTAATGTACCTGCCCTGCTTTGGGGTGACCTGAACTGCCCCATGGTGCCTGTTCCTCTCTGTTGACCTCAGCAGGAGTTCAGGACATTGCACTCAGCTGTAAATATTTCCACCTCAGGGTTCTCATGTCATCTGAGGTGCATTTCAGCCTTCCTTTTCATTCATCCATCCCATTCCCACCCATACTGAAGTAAGCAAATATTAAAGTAGCTATGATCCCATAAGGAGTTTAAACAAAGAAAGAGAAATAAGTAATAAAGATCTTCTACCTCTCAAAAAAAAAATTTACTTCTGAGATAAATAATGAAAACCTTTACCTTTAAGCAACTCATCTTTAAAACAATACCCTATAAGTGAACATAACCCACAAATACAACTATAAGAAAAGCTTATAAAAAGTAAGAGAGATTTCACAATTACGAATTTCCCTGGATGACTGCTATTCATAAAATTTAAAACCACAAAAAACTATTTACTTATAAAAAAGTCTCTATAACATTAGTAAAAAAAATTTCTCTCCCTAAGTAAACTAAAAAATGACTATTCTAAAAGTAGCAAACTGACTGAAATCTTAAATTTTACTTCTTTACATTATCATTAAGAAAGAAAATTATAAGAAGAAAAGAAGTGTCTTAAAAGTTTTATTCTAATTCTTATTACTCTTCCTTTTAATTACCATTAATAATTTTTTCTTTATACCCTTTTAAAATTTTACACCTACTTCACCTTTCTCCTAATCCTACATCACAAAAAAGAAAATTAAAAAGACATTCTAATAAGTACACTAGTAATTATCCAAAAAATCTTAAATTGATGAACCAAAACCAAAACACCTGGGGAAAATAGTATGTTCCCCTGCTTCCAGGAGGGATCTCCAGCCAGAAGGAGAAGGTGACCTGTGCCAGTGCACCAGGGGTGCTGCAGACAGACAGAAGGACTGAGAGGCAGCTCTGGGCTGAGCCCCAGGGCAATTTGTGCAGCAGGTGCGAAAACGAGAAGGCGGAATGGGCTATTTTAACTTTTCCTTGTAGTTTTAAATGAACTCCTGCTTGCTGTGTGTGTGATGGACAGTTGGGTTCCTCACAGCCACCACACACTCAGGGCTCTCTCACTGCTGCTCCAACACAGATTTTTCCCCATATTTTCCTCAGTGAGAGTGAGTTCTAGTTGTGGGTGAGGGGAAGAAGGAGCTGATCCCAAGCCTGGGTCTGGAACTTGCTCTCAAACATTTCTGTGAAGGGTTAGCACTTCTCCACCTCCCCTTCCTGTCCCTCATTTGCTGCTTGTCCATAACTGCTCCCTTTGCTTGCAGGTGAGCAAATCCAGCGTGCTTTTCCTACATCCACAGAGCTCACTGAGGCTGTATCCCAGACTTTCTCCCCATATCCTCACCCCACAGATATCATCCCCACCATCCCACTGAAAGCCCCACATGGCTTTTTCTCCTTTTCCCTGTTGCTAAGTTTCCTTAAAGGCCAGTTAGGATCTGGTGACTTTCCCAATCTGACAGTCAGTGGGGTCATTCCCCTTTTGACCCTTTCCTCTCCTCTTCTGTCAGAATAAAACTCCATGGTCAGGTCTCAGCTCTCCACCCCTCTGAGTGTCCTAAAGGAGACAGAGGTGAGCACAAGGTTTTTCCTTATTAACCTGCCTCTTGCCCTCCTCCAAAATGGACATTGAGCCCTCTGAACATACAGGCCACTACAAATATAATAATTATTTAAAAAAAAATATTGGGATTGTTCAGGTTAGAATCACTTACCAGTCAGTTCCAGGAGTTTTTCCCGTTGATAGGTGTCCCTGGTGGGTAGAACTCTTGCCCCTGCTTTCCCCAACCAGATGAAGAAGTTCTCCTGCACAATAATCTGCCTGTTGTGGTCTTTTGAGAACAGGCAGGATTCCACCCTTCCAGCTGGCTCCATAATATGGTCTGCTTCCGTGTGAAATCATGTTAAGGCTGAGCCAGTGGGAACATAAATAAAATCAGGCTTGTATCTTGGTTACCACAGGAAAAAATTCTGGTTATCTCACTGAACAAAAGGGGGGAAATGAAAGCTCTGCCTTGTTTGAAATTTAGGACAAACAAGCACCTTAAAGGATGTTCTCTGTCAAGAGCTCCCTTTTCTATTCTCCTCCACAGACCAAACTGAAATAGCAAATTTTACCTGTGTGCAATAACTGGCTTTTTTAATTCAACAGGGTTAATTATCATGATCAGGGCTAGAGTGGGCTCTGATTTCCAGTCCTGTTAATCTACTGAGCAAGTGCAGCAATCAGGGGCAGAGTTTGTATCTTAATATTTCTCTAACAGGTTTTTCTTTTTCTGTACTGGAATTTGTATTTTTAAAGAGTGACTCCTTTAAGAACTGGGATCAGAGAATCCATGAACATAGTTCTGAAAATTCTACTTGCATGAGACCTACCTTTTTGCCTGCCTTTTCCATCCATATTTGTTCTTCACTTGTTTAGGGATGAAATAGTTTGTGGTGGATGTTTCTCATATTTCCTGGCCACATTTAACACAGGTTAAGCTTTATTATTGCTTTAAAATAGTGAGACTGGTAACGTGCAGATAATAGCAAATAAAAAAATTGCAAAAATAGTGAATAATTAATATGTCTATATTAATGAAAAAAAAGAAGTTCCAAATTCTATTTTGAGTAAGAACATAATCTTGAAATCACATGACATTTCTAAATAAAACTAAACCCAAAGCCATTAACATGCAACAGAATATACTTCTAAGAATCATTATAGTGTCCTTTTCCAACAAAAAATTTGTCCTGCAATGAATCTCATCTCCCAAAATCATTACTGCTTTTTAACTTCCACACTCTGAAAAATCCTTATCATTTTTAAAGCTCAAAAATCTTCCTCTTCTGTCCTTCAAAGAAGTTCCAAAGTAGAATATTTTAAAACAGTATTTTTGCCTCTGTTTTTCACCATTTTCCTTGCTGGAAGTCATTTGCAGCCAACTGTCAAAGCATAGTAAAATAATAATTCAAAAGAGGCTAAACACATATTGGAAATGGGTTATGTTATTTTGGTATTTTTTTGCCTCATTGCAGGTGATTGCAAATTGTACTTTGTTTGGCTGTTTGGTTTTTTTTTGTTTTTTTTTTTATTTTTCCCCTCCATAACTGAAATATATGAACTGTAGGAGTTTTAAATAGGAGTCTGTTCCAGGGACAACCTGAAGAAATGCTTTTACTGTCCATTTAAATGTATAATATATATTAATATAGATTATATATTAATATAACATATATTTTTTTCCACAGAGTGGAAGAAAACAGGTCACTGGAATCATATCTTGTGTATCCCTGAATATATTTGTAAAACCTCCTCTATAACAGCAGGGTGAAACTTTCTTCATTATGCAGGCAAATCTCAGTTTAGCTGTCTTGCAGCTGGGACTCCAGGCTGTGCTGCTGCTGACAGGGCTCAAGTTGAGAAGGAACAAAGGGAAATAACTCTGGGATAGAGAATCCAGGATCTGCTCTGCTGCTTGAGTAGGGATGTACAGATAATACCTCTAAAAAGCATTTATGCTTTTTTTATTATTTAAATATTTAATTACTTGCAACTGAAGAAATTGATTTCCTGTAGATGTAACCTTCCTAAGAGCCAGAAGCTGTAATTTCTTGCCTGCTTGTGGTTTTACTCTCAGTTAATTCCCCACAAAAGAATCTGAGCCTGGTTACAGGGATGCCTGATGACCCAAAGGGCGAGAGAGGAGCTGGCTGATCAATTAGTCAAATTGACATTGGCCTTCCCAACAGCATCCTGGCAGATTGTGCTTTCACTGAGCCAGACATAAACAGCACAGCAAGCTCAAAAATTTGTCCCATCTTGGTGCCAAATGTGGACCTGGAGGCCACTGATTCATCCAAAAACACTCATTAAACCACGGCCGATGCCTTCCTAATGAGACACTCAGCAAGCTGAATGTGCCTTTGCCCTCAGTGGCTCAGGGTTTTCCTGGCCTAGAAAGCAGAAAAACCTCTGCTGTCACCTTTCACAGGACTTGCCATTTTTGGGGTTTTATTGAGATATAGTCACACAAAAAAAAACCCCAAAGATATTTTGTCAATTTTTTTAAATATCATGGTTTTGGTTTCTGGATTGATAGTTTAACTTGAATAGCCTTAAGATGTTTGCTCTCCTGGGTGCCCTCCCAGTTGTGGCTGCAGTTCATAAAGATATATTCAAGCTCATTTTAAACCAGCTAGCTCAGGTACTGATTACTTTTGGAATAGATTGAATTCAGCATGAAGTGCTCCTTTAATCTCTCCAGCTCCATACAGGAACCTGCTGCAGCTGCCCTGTGAGCAGCACTGATTTTGCTAAGTTAGAATGACCCTTGAAAATGCCAGAAGTGTGGCAATCACACCTACATCCAGTCAGCTGTGGTTAGATATTCCCAAAAAGGGGTCAGTGTGTCAGGTAGGTCAGCATGTGGAGTTTCTTTGTGAGACAGAAATCTTAGCAAAGCACGTGCATGTGATGAGAAAATACTTTGATGGATTTTTTTTCAGTATTTTTGTTGCAATAGCTCCAGGATGGGCTGCAAAAAAAATTTAAATAGTGTCAACCTCTATCTCAAAAACTTTCAAATCTGAAATTACAAACCAAGCACTATTTCTGATGGGTACATGCACCTCTGGTGAAGACAATCCTGCCAGACATCTGTGAGATACATAAATCTGTGCCAGGTGCTGCACAAGTGAGGGCTGCAGTTGTCAGCAAATTGAGCACAGAAAGATGCACTATTAAGCTGTAAGTTGGTCTTGTCACGTTAAGTTCTTTTCCCACAGAAGAAGAAAAGGCTTGTCTGTCATTTTGACTGCAGATAGAAATCCCTGTGCCTTTGCCCATTTGTCTCCTGACAAGGGAATAAATTGCTCCCTTAATTCAAAGCCTTCAGACCACCGAGAGAAGGGACAATGTGTTGGCTCCAATCTAGTCGAGAAGTGGCAATAATTGCTAAGGCAACACATTTCTGGCTCTCTGTGCCTCTCACAGGGAACATGAAGGATGACCAGCAAAACGTTTGCCACCTGGAAAAAATCCAGGGAGAGGATTTCCAAGCAGTGATGAGTTGCTTCAGCAGCATGTGCTGCTGGATCCCAGCCACCATGACTCAAACTGGTTGGCTGGGTCAGAGAAGCAAACTGTAGTGCCCAAAACACTGGGCAGGCAAGTCAGAAAATGCAGGAGTGTGGTGGTGCTTGAGAGAAAAGAATCTTGACTCCATGTTTCAGAAGGCTGATTAATTATTTTATGATATATATCATATTAAAATAAAATGATATAATAAAACTGTACTAAAGAAAGAGAAAGGAGACATCAGAAGGCTAGAAAAGAAGGAATAATAAAATCTGAGAGACCAGAGCCTTGACACAGCTGGACCATGATTGGTCATCAAGTAGAAATAATTCACATGAGACCAATCAAAGATGCACCTGTTGGTAAACAATCTCCAGACCACATTCCACAGCCATCAGATAGTTATTGTCTACATTTCATTTCTGAAGCTTCTCAGCAGAAAAATCCTGGTGAAAGGATTTACATAAAATATGTCAGTGACGCAGGAAATAAAATATCGACACGTTGCTTAGCGAGTTAATTTTAAGTTTCTCTGTGTTTCCCGCTTCAGACCCAGCGAATTCAGCTCCATCTATCCTAGATGGGTTTGAGCACCGCAAAGCCATGGCAGGACAGCGAGTGGAGCTGCCTTGCAAAGCATCAGGGCACCCGGCACCAAAGTACCGCTGGCTGAAGGACAACGTGCCCTGGGAGCCCGACAGCCGCTTCCGGCAGACGGTGACGGGGCTGCTCATCGAGAACACGCGGCCCTCGGACTCGGGCAGCTACGTCTGCGAGGTGTGGAACAACTACGGCACCGCCGAGGTCATCGGCCGCCTGCATGTCACACGTAGGTCCTGCCTTGGTGCCACCAGGGAGAGGGGAGTGTTGCGACACATCCTTATAAACGGGTTTTGCATCGGTTCGTGAATTGATCTCAGAGTGCGAAAAAAACGACACAGCACAGGGGATTCGCAGTGATCATCATAAACAAATGCAGCGACTGTCCTGGTTCAGAGAAAATTTGGGAGAGAATTCCCAAAGGGGCTCCTCTAGGAAAGCAGATTCAATTGGCCCCTTCCCCCAACCAGTCCGGGAGAAAATACCTCCTCGGAGAAAAGTGGAAAAAAACTGTTTATTAAACAATAAAGCCTAAACAATATTAAACAATAAAACCCCTTGCTGCTCCAAAAGAGATGACAAACTGAGAAAGTCCCTCCATGGGCTGTAGCTCAGCTCACTCAGTCTCTTATCGGTGCTGGAAATGTCGCAGGCCAGGAAAAGCAAAGGAGAGCTCTGTCCTGCTGTCTGTCCATCCGCAGACAGCACAGGCCAGGAGCAGGAATGTGGAGGAGTGAGTGCAGTGTCTGAAAACAAACTGCAGCTTCTTCTCTCTCCCTTTCACTCTCTGGAACAAGGCTTAAAGGTGTAAAACTTATTATTCAGCATAAACAGAACAGACAATTGGGGATAAAAGCATCACATAGTCAACCCAGGACAGTGACCACAGCAAAATGCAATAGAGGTGTCTCTGTCTCTCTGGGAGCCTCTCAGGAACCCCAGCCAGCCCCAGGTCGGCAGGCAGTGGGGGGACACTCTCTTGTGCCCCGAGGGTACTGAAGGCAGCCAGGCTAGTTGCCTTTGCAGCAGAAGAGACGCTAGAGACATTGGTAGAAGATAAAAGGGTCGACTCCTAGCAGGGGTTAATCCAAGGCTTTATTCTACGAGTCCCAAAGGAGCTCCTACACCTCACAGGGCCTCCTGCTGAGCATCCCCAGGAGATGTGCCAAGGTTGCATTTTGCTGTCACTATATTACAAGAGTTCTATTGTCATTACATTGCAAAGGTTCCATATTGCTAGAGTTTCATACCTCCTTGATGTTTCTCAGAGGCAGCTCCTACTGACTCTTCCTTGTCCTCGTAGTAGCCAACTGACTCCAGTTCTCCCACAGCCAACCAATCCACTCTTTTATAACACTCTTCTTATTTGCTACAGCTGTGGCCTGTTAAAATCAGGCCTGCTCCTAATCCTTAATAATTGACTCAGCTGCCACTCTTTAGGGGGTAAGATTACATCTATACTACCTTTATTTACTTATGTTCTATGCCCCTACAACATTTAAAGGGAGGTGGAAACTGAAAGTAGATAATATTCACAGAGCCTACTTTGTGTTGTTCCACAACTTTGAGGACTTTAATCATTTCTAGGATAAATTAAGGAAACAGAAAGTACAGCAAGATAAGATAACAATTTGATACTGATGCCTAAACAGTTTTGTTTTTATGAATTTTTCATATATTTGAAGCTCTGAAGAATATTATTATGGAGTTATGTAGCTCCTAGTATTTTTAGAAGAGCGGGTGCAGGCGAAGAAAGGGCAAAATGCCCCTTTCTCCTTTCTCTGGGTTCAGTGTTGCATACAGCAAACACACCTGTGAACAATAGCTTAGCAAGCCAGAAGCTCTGTTCAGGCCTCAAGATCTTGGCAAGCAAGCATCTCCAACAAGACCAGGATTTCAAACAGGGTCTTTTTTTGCTGGTCCCAATTTCTGTCCTTTTCACGATGATTGTGAGGCAGATGAGAGAAACTTTGGGCAGAGATTTACAGGGAGAGCATGGGCCAGTCCCTGCCTGGGACAGGTTTCTGGCAGTGGGCAGCTGTTGGAATGCTAGACTAGATGCTGAGAATTTTAAACTTTGCGTGCTGGAAGGCACAGACTCACAAGAGAGCACTACATTTGAGGCTGTAGAGAAGACTTCCAAAATTGATTGATAGCACTGGGATTATGGGTGTGTAGTTAATTAGAAGTGTGTAATGTCACAGGGTAGAAAACTTAGAGTTTGAGGTTTTCGAATATAAAAATAAATATGAAGCAAGATAGAAGTTTTATAGCAGAGGCAAGTTGTTCTTCACCTTCTTCTTCATGGGTTTAAGTGATGTTTTGTAATTGGACAGAAAAGTCTGCATTGTGGGTTTTGAGGGATCAGTTATTGGGTTAAAAGGGAAAATAATCTAAGTGTCATTTCTTAATGACATAGTTTAGTCTTAAAAGACCCTGTAAGAAGAGATAGTTGGCCATTTTGTGCCTTGCTAATGAAAGGCTGCACAACTCATGGGTGTGAGGCTGTTTCACTGATAAGAAACAATAAACATTTGAGTCCAAACATGAAATACCATCTCAAGTGCCTTCAATCCCAACCTCAACAGAGGTAGAAAATAAATACAAAAAACTCACAGACAGCAGCTTTTATTGAGGTGGCCAGTGTTATGAGGAGATGTCGGAGTTCAGATAAGTCCCTGCCTTTTGCCCAGGCCTCTGGCAGCAGGCAGTAACTTTATTGAGGTGGCCAGCACCACAAAACTCACTCTTCACACACATGATGGCTGATTTGGTCTATTATAGAATAAATTATGCATTTAATAGACATAAAACTAACAGTCATAGGACCTAAAACAGATTATATACTCCACAGAAATAAGGACAAAAGAGACTACTAGTAAATAAATACAGCATGAGGGTAAAGGTACCATTAATTTTACAGCTAGCAAAGAAATTATTTAACTCAGGATCCAATGTTTCTTACCAACCAATTTATGATAGAGCACACATCAAAATCCTTTCCCTCAATTCCCAGGAAAATAACCATGGAATCTCTGTCCAAACTCCAGGGAGAAGTCCCATATGTTTATCAGGGGGTGTGTGTAGGAGGCTTCTGCCTCTGTGATAATTCATGTGTCTTTTATAGTCTTTGTAAAACAATGTCTCTCAGTCAAGAATATTTAGTTTTCTTTTATCTTTTCCCACATCTTCTCTCCAGACTAAGATGTTGATTCCTAGCTGGGGCCTGAGCCCTTTTGGTGCCAGAGATGAGCCCTTTGGGCCTTTCACCTGCCTGGGTTATCTCTTCCATATGCACCAACCATCTGTGATGGAGAGAGGGAGGACATGTCCAGCCACAGCCAGCACCCCAAAACCCACTCTCACTCACAAGTCCTTCATAATGACCACTCAGGTCTACTACAACATGAATTATTTAGAATAGACACAAGGAAAACAGACACAAGACTTTAAACAGACTTACTTACCACACAGAATAACACAAAAAGAACTACTAGTAGATAAAAACACAGTTTACCATGATAAAGGTACCTGTGTTACAGTTACCTATAGCTAGTTTAGTTATCTAAACCATAAAGAAATAGTTTAGATTAGGAGCCAGTGTCACTTACCAATGAATGATAGTGATGTGCAGAAGTCTCCTAATTTCTCTCAATCCCAGGGGAGTATCTCAATACCAACATCTCAGCATCAAGGAGAACTCTCCACACACTCAGAAAGAGATTTCTGATTTTATTAAAATTGTAGGGGTCGTTTATAATGGCAAAAGTAGTTGTTTGTTGGTCACTTATTTCTGCTTATCCTTTCCCATGCATTCAAAGCAGGATGTTTATTGCCTAAGGGTGTTTTCAGCCGAGATAATTCATCACAAGACAAACCATTTGGGCCTAGTTTAGATTTGGGGAAGTAGATAAGTCTTTTGCTGTGCCAGGGGGTGAAAGGTCCTGTCACAGTTGATTGTTGATGTTGTTGCCTGATATCAAAAGAGAAAAACCCTTTTAAAAGTGCTGAAATGGTAAAATAAAACCCAGACCTTGATTGGAAGCTTCCAGGTGTCCCAATGGTCATGGGCACACCCAGTACTGGACCTCTACAATTTTATAAGTTTAACGAATTAGTATTCTTAACAAATACTTTCCAATTAAAGAGCTGTTGGTTAGGTAATTTTTGGAGTAGGTCCAGGGCTTCTTTGCCTCACTTCTTGTTATTTCTTCTCAGATTCTGGTTGTGAAACAAAATGTTCTTCTTGTAGGTCCTCTACTTAAAAATAGGACTAAACAGTATTTCAGGAACGTGTTAGAATGTTAGGTTATTGTTCTAAAATTTAAGAGAAAGGGTGGGAAAAATACTAGGAGCTACATAACTGTGATAATATTCTTCGGAGCTACAAATATATGAAACATTCATAAAAGCAAAACTGTTTAGACATCAGTATCAAGTTGTTATCTTACCTTGCTGTACTTTCTGTTTCCTTAATTTATCCTAGCAATGATTAAAGTCCTCAAAGTTGTGGAACGACACAAAGCAGGCTCTGTGGAGATGAGTTAGTTGGCCAATTGAGTGATCAGAAGTGCAAATGGATGCAATTTCCAGTGTAGCTCTATAATTTATCACATGGAGGATATGTAATTTAGAAGCATGAATTGGGTGCTGGAAAAGAAATTGCAAATGTTCTCATAAATAAAGCTGCCAAACTCTCATTGCCATGACTCATGGATCTCAGTAATATTGAATACTCATACTTCTCCTCAGTCGAGTATTCATGTGTGAATATTCTGAATGTTTCACAAATTCTACAAAGATAATTATTACTTCAGGAGCACCGCACTGGAAAAGTGTTATGCTACTACTGTTGAAAAATCCCACAAAATTGTTTCCTGGAATAGAAATAATGCTCTGTGAACTAACATTTCCACCTAGACAGCATGGCTAGCAAACTGAAAAGGGAGAAGTTTGTGAACAGTTCAGGCCATAAAAATATCCTCACAAATAATGGCACATAATGGTTTTGGGCATAATAAAACCGAGGCAGAAAAATCTGCCATTCTCGAATTATAACTGAGGAGTTTTGGTTCTAAATGTATTCATCAAAATACTCATAAAAAACTGAGTTGAGTTCCATCTGTCTTGTATGATGCAAAGTCAAAACTTGCAGAGACATGATGTAATTGTACTGGTGATGATACTCAAAGCATCCCCAGTGCCTGGTGATGTGTTTTTCCAAATGACTCTGCACTCAGACAGCCAGTGGAAATTCTCTGGATCAGGCTGGCAGGAATAAAAGCTGGACAAAGAAATTTTACCCTCCTCTGCAATGTTTTACTCTCCGCTGCAATGGAGGATGTGACTTGCTTGCATCATCATGGCTCTGGCATATTAGTGATGCACTTTGAGTGTGACTATTTTGTTTAATGGATTGTTGCCAGTTTTTAGCTTGTGTAGCATTTTTATAGGAAACAGAGATATTCGGTGACTTTAACAGGCATGTGAGCACAGATCAATTAATGCTTTGGACCTTTGTCTGTAATCCAGAATGTCTGAGGCCACTGTGTGTTTTTTTCCAGGCCTCTGTTCCTCGTTAACCCCTATGGATTTATTCCAACTTTGATGTTATAAAATATTTAATAAAATGAACAAGTTACTTTTCTTTTTTATGTGTGTTTGTGCAAGCTGCTAAAAGAAAAAATGGGATGGTCTGTATTTTGTGTCAGAGATAGCATCAGTGGTGATAGCAATCCCTATCTTTATAAGGAAGTCAAACCAATTTATACAAGGCATGAGATGAAATCTGTGTTCTGCAGTGCTGATAAATCCTAGGTGGCAGGATAAAGATTGTTTTCCTTGCATTTACATTTATGACTTTCCTTCAGCACTGTTCATCCTCTTTTTTTGCCACGTAAAACTCGCATTCTCCTGTCCCACTGTTTCTTTAGGCTGACTTGAAAATATTGTAATCCTCCCACATCAAAGCAGAAAATCTGGTGAGCCCACACAGTAAAACCCTTCCATGTGGACATATCAGATGGATATCCATGGGTGTACCTGCATTAACATCTTCCACTCTTGAAAGCTAATCTTGTAATTGGCATTTATTGCACTTGTTCACATCAGGGAGTGCTTTGGGAAAGTGTAAATTTGATTCCTTTTGCCAGAAATTAAACCAGAAAATGAATTTCAGGAATGCACTTAATGCACAAGATTCAAAGGTCTGCACTTAACTGTGAAATAACATCCTGCCCTCCCCAAACCTGTGCAGTGCCATATTAAATCCTTCAGCACTAGTGGTGTTACTTGTAGGTCTGATCCTACCGTTCACCTGGGCATGGGATTATGTGTTGAATTTGTTATCCCTGTAGATCTATTTTTTTGTTCTGGGTGTTGGTGGGAAAAAATGTTTTTTTTAGAGCAATACAGTTATCTATTATTAATTGTTATTTATTTATTTGGTGTTTTCTTTTAAGAAGAGTATGGCTGTGATTTTTATTGCTCTTCTTAACTAACAGTTGATTTGTTACTTGCACAGAAGTGCACATTTATACTGAATACACTCTATTTCTCTTTCTCTCTCCCTTATTTCAACCCAAACCTCCAGAACCGCTAAAAGCCACCATCAGCCCGCGCAAGGTCAAAAGCAGCGTCGGCAGCCAAGTGTCCTTGTCCTGCAGCGTGACGGGGACCGAGGACCAGGAGCTGTCCTGGTACCGCAACGGGGAAATCATCAACCCTGGCAGCAACGTGCGCATCACCGGGGTCAACCGCGAGAACCTGATCATGGACGGCATGGCCAAGAGCGACGGCGGCGCCTACCAGTGCTTTGTGCGCAAGGACAAGATGTCAGCCCAAGACTACGTCCAGGTGGTGCTGGAAGGTCAGTCTCCACCTGCCTGGCAGGTCTGGTTTTCAAAATTATGCAAAGGTCGCCTTTGGTGCTGTTGTTTTAGAGTGGTGATGCCTTAAGGATCTAGAAATGAAGCAATGCGCTTTCGAGGCAATATTCACAGAATCACAGAATCACTGGGTTGGAAGAGAGCTTCAAGATCATGGAGTCCAGCCCAGCCCCAACAGCTCAACTAAACCCTGGCCCCCAGTGCCACATCCAGGCTTTGTTAAACACACCCAGGGATGGGGACTCCACCACCTCCCTGGGCAGCCATTCCAGAACCTTCTCACCGTTTCTGTGAAAAACTTTTTCCTAATATCCAACCTGTATTTCCCTTGGTGCAGCTGGAGGCTGTGTCCTCTTGTTGTGTCAGTGCTGCTGGAGAAAGAGCCCAGCCCCAGGTGAGCACAGGCACCTTTCAGGAGCTGTGCAGAGTGATGAGGTCGCCCTCGAGTCCCCTTTTGTCCAGGCTGAGCAGCCCCAGCTCCCTCAGGGGTTCCTCACAGGGTTTGTGTTCCCAGCCCCTCTCCAGCCTTGTTGGCTCCTCTGGACATGCTCAAGCATTTCAACATCCTTCCTAAACTGAGGGGCCCAGAACTGGACACAGTATAGGTGGTAATAGGTATAGGTGTAGGAGGTATTGGTATAGGAGGTAATCTATAATAAAAATAGGAAGGTAACAGGATCTGGTCTTTAATTGGAGGCCTCCAGGAGCAGAAAAATACCCAGCTTACATAGGGTGAACACAGTTTTATAAGTTTAGTAAATAAGCATAATTGACAGGAATTCCCAATTAGAACCTCAAGTAATGAGGTAATTCTTCCCCCTGGTTCCACCTCTTCTGGAGGCCCTTTTTCTTCAGCTACTAGCTGTACTTCGTTTATGAGAAAGTGTCTTGGGAGGGTAGCTCATCCTTGGCTCCCAGGAAAAAGCAAGATGGGTTTGAGGCCTTTGGGAATGTGTTTTGTCTTTCTGTCTATCAGGGTAGGAAAAGTACTGGAGTTAGCTAGGAACTGTGTAACTATACACTAATGGTCTACTCTAATTCAAGAGTTATTAATATATACTAAGAATATATAAAGGCAAAAATCATTTTGGCACCAGTGGAGTTTACAAAAAAGAAGGTACTTATGAAATGTCCATGGGGTTTATTGAGCCCTACTCATAAGAGAATGGAAAAATCAATTTGAAAAAAAAAAATCCTTCCCAAGCCAGCCTCTGTTAAAAATCCAAAGACTGCATTTCTGGTTGGGTGTATTGGCTAATGGCTTGGAGATCATCTTAAATAACTGATACCATGTTCTACATGATAATGAAGTGAGGAAAGTCATCAATTTGCACAGAGGCATCTCTCTAATGAGGCTGTGGTGCAGGCATGGCATGGACACTATTTTTAGAGTCTCTGTAGAAGAAGAAGAGATTACCTGCCTGGACCGAGTTACCTCGGCAACCATCTCCCGTGACTAGGAAAGCCTAAAGAGCATATTGATAATCTATCATGGTGTCTGCAGAGTGCAGGTTATCAGAGAGCAACAGCAGGGAAGATTTCAAAGACACTCAGGTCTCACTGGGAAAATAATGTCTGCTTTCATCTCAAAAAAAAAAGCCTGTCACTTGAATTAAAAAAAGAGGGGGAAAAGAGAAGGAGGGGTGGCAGAGGTACATAGTGTGCACACTCACAGATTTATTGGTCCTGTGTCAGCTCCCTTTCAGGATAAAAAGCTTTTTTTTTTTTTTTTTTGTTGCTGCTGTTCTGTTTTCTGAGGGGTGACAGTATCCAGTACACCACAAAGGAAAGAGAGAGAGTCAGGAATGAAAATAAATAAATAAATTAGAAACTCTGTCACATAACAAATGGGACAGAAATGAAAGAGAGAGGGGGCAGAGGAAAATAAAATTAAATCAGATAAAATCAAATGCTCTTCCAGAGATGCTGAGGCCTTTCAACATTCTGAGAATGCCAGTGCTTATCTTTTTACCATGTGGCAAGCAAGGGAATTTTGCAGCCCTGTTTTTTAAAGTAACATCTTCAAGGGAAAACAAACACACACTGCATGACCACAGAAAGGACTTCCTAACTAATACCAGGGTGTCAGCACTCCTAAATGTCACCCCACTGAACTCTCTGGAGAGGTGGATATTTAATCCTGCTCCCTGCTTACAAAGTTTCTGTGCCCACCCATTTTCTTTATTCATTTCCCTGGTACAGGCTGAGTATTTTGGGAGACAGTTCACAAGATAAAGTGTTTGAATGCTCTCATTCAGAGAAATATTTATCTGAAGCACAAAACGACCACTGAAAGAAATTGGCATCATTGCTGTTACTGGCAGTCTGTATTCAGAAAAGCTTAATTTAACACTTTCCCAAACAGGGCATTGCATGTCAGGACTAAACTACTGTGTGAAACTAACCTATGGAAGTTGTGCCTGGCTCTTGGCAACAGGATTCATCCTTAACTTCCCAAGGAGCTAAAATCTACCAGGAGAAGAGACTCTCCAAATGTGTTGAGGTTTTGCTGTATGTCTTTTATAATGAACTCCATATGGTTTTAAAACTTTTCTGCAGGAACACAGCAGCTCATAGAAATGCCTGATCCTATTCAAGTGTTTTTCCTACAGCAGATCCATTACCAGGTTTCTCAGAAGATGTAAAAGAAACTTGCCATAAGCAAAGGGTCATTTGAGTCCTCTACTGGCAGAATTTATTTCCCTCTCTCAGTGGTCATTTAAGTCCTCTACTGGCAGAATTTATTTCCCTCTCTCAATAATTAGGGTTACATCCTGGAAAATCATTGCTTGTGTTGCTTCTAAGAAAGATCTTGGCTTATGGGATACACTCCAGTGTCACCGTCATATTTTCTGGAAAAATCTTTTTGCCCAGGATTTTCTCCTGGGAAACTGAGAAACCTCAGAGAAAAATGAAAATAATAATTATCTGATTTCCTTCTCCTGAAACTCAGCTGTGTAGACTTGAAACAATGAGCAATTCTTTGCATGTTTTTTTCCATTTTCTATATTGTAAGTCTTGATTTAGTGATATGATAGAAGTTAACGTTCTACAGGTGAAGAATCTCCTTGATCATTCCATGTCAGCACTTGATGGAGGTTTTGATTGGCAATGGATAAACCTCTCGAGACGTGTTTGTTCTCTCTTCTGCAAGGGCCCAGCAGAAGAATTACAAACACAGTCTTTTTTTATTTTAATTATACAAAAAAGGGTGAAATGTCACTGTCATATTTTCTGGAAAAATCTCTTTGCCCAGGACTTTTTCTTGGGAAGCTGAGAAGCCTTGGAGAAAAATGAAAACAATAATTATCTCATTTGCTTCTCCTGTGTTTTGCTGCTTTGGAATGTGTTTGGACATTGTTTACCAACAGGTGATTGTTTCATTGGTTTCTGCTGTGAATTGTTTTGACTTAATGGCCAACTGTGGCCAAGCTGTGTGGGACTCTGAAGAGAGAGTCACGAATTTTCATTAGTATCTTTTAGCCTTCTGTCTGTATCCTTTCTGTATTCTTTAGTATAGTTTAGTATAATATTCTTTAATATAATATAGATCATAAAATATTAAATTAGCCTTCTAAGAGCATGGAGTCAGATTCATTCCTTCCTGCCATAGGGCACTCCACAAATAAGACACTCTAGGGTAGAGGGGACAAGCTTTAAACCACCTAAGCACTCTTTTCCTGCTTTTCTCTCCCTCTGCAGACGGAACTCCCAAAATCATCTCTGCCTTCAGCGAGAAAGTGGTAAGCCCAGGAGAGCCAGTGTCCCTGATGTGCAACGTGAAGGGGACTCCCCTGCCCACCATCACCTGGACACTGGATGAGGACCCCATCGTGAAGGATGGCAGCCACAGGATCAGCCAGATCATCACCTCTGAGGGCAACGTGGTCAGTTACCTGAACATCTCCAACACCCAGGTCCGGGACGGGGGCGTTTATCGCTGCACTGCCAACAACTCTGCGGGAGTCGTCCTGTACCAGGCTCGAATAAACGTAAGAGGTGCTTGTCAAATCAGCTCCTCAAAAAAAACACACATAACTCATTGTAGTGGAGAAGAAGATTGTTGCATGTGATGAGATTTTGGAATGCCAAAAACCGACTTAATGGTTTTGTCCTCCTCTTTTCTCCCCCTCTGCTCTCTTTTCCCACCCTGCCTCTCCAGCCCCATCTAGAAAGTGTATGGTATGATTAAATGTTGGAAGAACCCTTTGGCTTGTGTTCTTTAGTCTATTTTTCCTCTACTCATCTCTACTGGTTCACAGTCTCTTTGCTTTAGTCCTGCTGTGCATGTTTTGTTTTCCTTCTCCTTTCCTCCTTTACCTGTCCAACATCCATTGTAATTATTCATGTATACAGAACTTTACCTTGAATTTCTGGTTCTACATGGCATCATACCCATCCTCATGGGTATATATATACTTTATATACATAGCAAATAAAAGAAGCTAATTGTTTCAGTGTTCTCATGTGTAACAGAAGTCTAGCTCCATATCAGTGTTAGTATTTCACATTAATTAAATCACACTCAGCCTTTTAATTTGTAACACAGCAAAGATTTTATCAGGCAAGCGCTGGATAACACAAATATAGACCCCCACATAATTAGCATGGATGCTGCAGGGTAAGGAAAAAGTAGAGCATACAAAGATTAGGGAAACTGCTTAAGCAGCTCTTAAAAGTAAAAATCTGACAAATGCTAAGAACCGCGGCACGAGCCACATCTACTAACATCTGTATATCCAGAAATAATTTCACCCATTCCCTCAAGCAAACATGCCTTTAAATTGTCCTCAAGAGCTCCTTTCCTTGCCTTGGCAGGGCCAGCGAGCATCCGGCCCATGAAGAACATCACGGCCATCGCTGGGAGGGACACCTACATCCACTGCAGGGTCATCGGGTACCCCTACTACTCCATCAAGTGGTACAAGAACTCCAACCTGCTGCCCTTCAACCATCGCCAAGTGGCGTTCGAGAACAACGGCACGCTGAAGCTCTCGGACGTGCAGAAGGAGGTGGATGAGGGCGAGTACACCTGCAACGTCCTGGTCCAGCCCCAGCTGTCCACCAGCCAGAGCGTGCACGTGACAGTGAAAGGTGAGCACAGCTGGGTCTCGGGTTTCGTGTTGCTGAAATGGCTCCCGAGGTATAAGAGTCTTTTTTCCCAGCCCCGCGACTGAAGAAGAAGATGAGATCCCTCAGCTCTGTTTTTCAAGGTTGTTTATTTTCTCTTATCTAATACATTCTTTCTCTGACCTGCTGAGATCTGTCCAGCAGGTTGAGTTGAGGCATGCTGACCACCCTTGGGGTGGTATTAGCTTTTTATACTAAGAACTACATATACTTTATTTACAATAATTCTCCAATACCTATCACCTATGTTAGACAGTCTGTCTCCACCCTACCAATCCAGAAGTGTCACAATCACAGCAGAATATGGAGGACAAGAAGAAGAAGAAGAAAGACTGGACATGCCCAGATTCCTCCATCTTGTCTCTTGAACCCCCTTCTAAATCCCAAAAATTCTACATTTTCACCCTGTGACAAATTAACTGTAATTCTACTCAGACTCTTGTGGCTTGTAACTCCTCACACAAAGCTGCTAATTGTTGCCATGGGTTAAAATCGAAGGCACAGGTGTCTCTGACTCTGTACCAAGGTCTCTGAGTCCCTTGCCAGCGTCTAGAGCCCTCCAGGCAGTCAGAGGAATGTTCTGGGTTCCAACAGTTGGGAAAAGCAGAGCCTGGCTAATTGCTGGGTCATTGGTGGAATTGCACATGTAGGATCATCCTGGCAGGCAGGTAATGAGCAGTTTGAGGAGGTTAATCCAGATTTGTGTTAATTTTTAATGATGACACAGAGCTAATCAGTCATTGTGTCTTGTTCTCTCCTGACTTTTACCCTCCTTGGCTCAGCTGGTCCTTGTTGTTGTTGCCTCTGAGTAGGGGCTTTGCATCTTGAGTTTGCTACGAGCACTTTTCACTACAACTAAATCAGGAAATTAATGGTTTGTCACACACATTTCACTGGTGACTGTTTCTCTACTGGACAATAAAGCTCCAATTTTCATTAGCCGGTGACTTTCTGGCTTTTAAAACATGAGATGAGAATTTTAATGTCTGTACTTTTGCCACTAAGCAGAGACAGGAACTAAAAGCATTAACCTTGCTTTCCTCTTATTAAGTGATTACCTGAGTGCTCTTCATGCTTAGAAAGATAACACTGTAAATAAATGTGACTTGAAATTTTAATAGGATGCTTCAAATCTAGTCAAATAGTCCAAAACAAGGATGTTCAGATGGCCCTGAAAGACTTCAGAAAGAGATTGAGAACAGGAAATTTTTACCATTGTGTCCTGACTGTTCTGACATTGGCAATGTTCAGACCTATTCATGAGGATACAAAAGACAGAAAACCTGATTGCAGTAGCACCTAGTTTTGAGCAATGGGGCCACTAAATACTGCACTTTATATGAGACTGTAGGAAGAATTAGAGTATAATTTCACTGTTCCTGAAGTTATTAGAAACTTCTCCTGGGTTGGTTTTTGGATTTTTTTTGGAGGTAGAGGAGAGGAAGGAAGAGAGGTTGAATCTTGTATCCATTCTCAGATAAAATGCAGAGAACAGTAAAGTGAAATGACTTTGTTACAGACATCTGATCTCAACTTCCTTCTGCTCTGTTAGTTTTGCCCTTAGCAGTCTGGAGGGATGCAATTGCTATTTTTTTCTTTTTCCAAGAGTTTAGGGTATTAGCTTTAAGCCATGAGCAATTTGGAGTCTGAAAGGCATGACATCTCCCACACCTGAGACCATCAGGGGCACTGGTCACAAGCTGGGGCATAAAAAGCCAACATCACCTTTTGTATTCATTGTGTTGTTCTTTGCTTGACATTACAATGATATAACAGATCTGTTGGTAGAGTTTAGGAACTGAATTACAAATCAGTCACTGTGCTGCTGCTGCACTAAAAGGCTACCATGGAAATTCTGGTGGGGAAAAGCTGCCTCTTAAATGATACCATTTTTCAAATGACTGTCAAAATGAATGTAGCCAGACAAAACAAATCCAGCAGTCACAGGCATTGAGATCAAAAACAACAATACCAGTCACTGAGAACTCTAACTGATATCTCAGGTGAACTATTACTTTTTCTTCCATTAGGTTACAGTTTCCAACTTGGCAATTCGTCCCCCAGAAAGCAGATTGCCAGCTCCAGCAATTTGGATTGAGCTGTAATTTTTGGCAATGATTTTACTTCCTTGATGGGGTTCTACCTCCCACTAGACCAGGTTGCTCCAAGCCTTGAAAAGACATTCTAATTTGAAAATAAGGTTAATAGCCTGGTTTCATCTACAAAGCCCAAAATGTCACAGGTGAGGTTTTTAGGTCAGACCTGAACAGTTCTCAATGTTCTGCTGTTGTAGCTTGAGGTCAGCAGTGCCACAGCAGATTTTATCTAACATACTAGTGGGGAGTCAAAAGTGGCCTGGTGCTTTAAAATATTATTAATGTATGTGTGTGTGTGTTGCCTTTTCATTTTATAGATTCCATACCTAATGGGATGAGTTTTTAAGCACTTCTATTTGATACCATGAAAATACAAAATATGGCCCAGCTTGCATACTGGAGGTTAAAAGTACTCTGAAATACAACGTTGTAAGGGGAGTTAAAATCAATGCTCAAATATCCTTATTTACAGTTCAGCTTCTCCTATCATCAGTATAAATATTTTTCCAGAGAAACAGAGGGAGAATTATTGTTCATCTTCAATACAAGTCCTTTGCTTTCCTCTCTGTTCTCCTACAAGCTTTGTGGGTGACCTCAAACCATTCACCTGAAGGGTGACTCAGAATAGATGACACTGAATGAGCTGTTACTTAGTGGGGTTTTTTCCCCTCCATGTTCTGCTTTGAGGACATAATTATTAATTTCCTCATGAGTTGATCTGTGGTATCTGAATGTCTCAGAAACAATGTGTTCATTTTCAAAAGCCACCTGGGTCACCAGGAAAAATGGCACTAAGGCACAAACTGAACTCAAAAATATCCACACTTTTTTTGTATATTCAATTTCAGAAGGTTACAGCTTAATTTTTCCAGTTCACCTGTCTTTATGTAGCATTTATATGTTCAAAGCTCTGCTCCCATTGAAATGAAGTTGCTCCTGAGAGTTCTGTTTCCTCCTTCACAGCAGTCACGTCACCCAGCTTAGCAACCCCCTGGGAAAGGCAGATTTAAGTAATTTAATTAGCTTTATCTGACAGATCTGTGGCAAAGGTAAATGCAGAATTTGGCTCTACGGGGCAGCATTTATCTGCATTAGGCAAACAAATGGTTTTTAGAGTTGGCAGCCCTCTGCCACATTGACTTTCCACTTTCCAAATCCTCCAGCATGTGAAGCATCCTGGTTCTGGCTGGGATGAAGACTTGCTTAAAGCAGCATTTAAATAAAAACATGTAACACCATGAGCATGCCATCAAATACAAGAGTGCTGTCCACTCTGCGGGGTATTTTGACATTTGCAAACATCCAAACGAAAGTTAAATCATCCTTCAGAAATCATGATAAGGTCACAGATAGGAGAATAGGTAGGACAACATTTCTTGACAATAATTTTATATGGACTCCTGGCTGCCAGAGAACCTGAGAGGGGCTTTCAGAGCCTTCCTGTGCATCCTCCCACCTGGCAGGCTCTGGGAAAGCCAAAAGCTTGGGAGCTGAGCACTTCTGTGCTATTTGACCTTAGGTCCTCTGCTTCTTTGCCCTGCTGATCAGAAGAATCAATGAGACACGACCTGAAATCTGTTTTTCCATTTTTTAGGAATAACTGCTGCCCTCATCTGCATAGCCACCTATGCCAGAGGTCTGCAGGCTCCAAATAACTCTGTCCCACAGAAATTCCTGTCATTCCTCCCCTGCTCTCTCCCCCCAGCTCTTGCCTGCCCCTTGTCTCTCCCAAAATCTGGATTTAGGAGGCAGCAGTGCTCTGAGCTGGCTGCTGGGAGCTGAGTGCATGAGCTGCCAGGAGAACATGCAGGTTTCTGCTTGGCAGATTTAACTCCCGTGGAACCGTGCCTGAGTCCTAACAGGGCTTTTTGGAAATCAAGCCAGCTTGGCTTCTTTTTTTTTTTATACTTGGACAAATGATTTGGCCAGTTCTTATTTCTGACAGAAAGCCATGCAAACTATCCACCCTGTAATGCACAAGTAACAGAGGGAGACCACAACTGTACTTACATACTTAATTTCTGTATTCCATACCTGCTGACCTTTGCAACTGTAATAAAACCTTTCCAGCACATTTTGATTTGGCCTATGTTAGGTGTAATTTTATTTTTAGCTTTTTTTGTTAAGTAAACTGAACACCCTTTCCCCTGCCTCCTGCAAAGTGGGAACAGCAGTTACTGCCATCATCAGAAATAATTGAGATTAGCCTTGCTAAGGATACTGGCACACATCCTTGCCAAGAACAGAATTATTCTTAGCAGCCCCAGTTTGTTCCTCTGTGTTCAGCCCAGCTCTTGTGGTTTGCCAGAGGGGTTTGTAACACATTTGCCAAAGGCAGAGAACTGTTGGAGTCAGAGATCCTAAAGAGAAGAATATCCTGTAGAAGATGCAGATTTTCTGTTCATTCTCACTCACAATGACCTGTCCTCCTCAGTTTTCTCCAGCTCCTCCTTTTTCCAAGTCCTGGCTCTTCTCCTCTGGATTCCAAAATCTGAACTCAAAGTGTTTATCATGTCAGTTCTAATTTCCACACTGCCTTGTTCTCAAGACTCAAAATTACCCTTTCCCTTTGGATACTCCATTTTCCCAGCCTCCAGTTCCAGTCCTCTCTGCCATCCTTCAAATTCAAGCACTGGAGTGACAAATGTGCCCTGATTTCTGAAATCTCACCAGACTGACTCAGCCACTGAAAGGTAGTGCTGGGATGTGCTCAGGGCTGCTTGGACTCTGCAAAATTTTCTCTCCACATCTGATCATATGGGGGTTTTGTTTATTTATTGACTCGGTTTTGCTCAGAATGCAAAACTTGGGCGCCATTGGGATGAATTTTTATAGGTATAGCAAGAACTTCTGAGTCTGGGAACATCACCTGAATTTGAAATCCATGCTGCTAAATCCATGGGGCAGGTGGGACTTCTCAGGTTCTCACAATACCTTTGTTTTGTTTTTGTTTTTTTTTCCTGGTTTTATGGTAGAATTGATATTTACCATGTCTCAGTTTTCCCACTCTCCCACCTTATTCTTGGAAATGGCCAAAGAATTGTAGCTGAAACTTCCAGCTGAAATGACTCAGCCTGAGGCAGACACCTGGCCTGGCAAACTGCTACCCAAACAAAAGTCAAACTGCAAGCAAATGAAAATAGTCTTATCATGGGAAGTGTTGGCAAACAAAGAAAGAAGTTATATTACCCACCCTATCTCTAATTTTCGTATTTCCACTGAAAAAAAACAAAAAAAACACATTAAAGTTGAAAGATATTAAAATAATAATAGCAGTATCTCTTTTACAGCATTTTAGTAGATCTCAGAGCTTTTAAGAACAGGAGTGAGTTATTATCTCCATTTTTTTATTATGCAATTTATAGTAATAGTTTTCCCAGCTACAGTAAAAGCCATCAGTAGTAAGTGATGATTTTCTTGTCATCAGTCTCATGGGACACATTCTCATGTAAACAGCCTGCTGCTATTCACACTTCTCCAACAGGAATTAATTGAAAAAGAAGCCCCTGAGAGGGAAGGGTACAGCATCATTAAAATAAAAAGTATGGTGTTCAAAAGGACTGTTTCTGATCTTGTTGAGCTTATGTATTTCATTGATTTAGAAAGGTTCTTGTATGTAAAGTGAGCACCTCACCTGTTGTGAACCACAAAAAGGAATTGTACCAGCCTTGTTTCATGTTGGAATACAAGCAAACCAAACAGGGGCTACTTCTAAATAGCTTCATGTTTGCAACTCTTTGAATAGATCTTCCTCGTCTTTCCTGGGAAGTGTCTAGCTCTTTCTAATATCTGAAATACTGTTGGTGAATTTGCATTGCAAATCGGTTCAGGGAGGGTTGGTTTAGAGAGTGAAAAATATGCAGGCACAAAAGAGGAAAAACATCATTGGGAATCTTTGCAGGGTTCTTCAATCAATCTGCTAATCTGTGCATGCTTCAGCCTGGAATTGTGGATTATGGCAAGTGGGAGTTCAGCTTCACGCACAAATCTCAGATCTTCATGCACAAATCTCAGATTTTATCTGTCCTACTGACTGACTTTGCAAATAGATTGAATAAGGAAAAAAAAACTTCTGGCCTTGATGTCTTTCAGATCTTTCTTTCATTATATCACTTTCTGCCTTTTTTCCACCCCCCCACGCTATATGGTTTTGGATGCCTTCAAACTTGTCACAACTTCCTCGGGAAGAAATGCTCAGGCCTCTCAGAGTGACTGAAGTTGTCATGTACAGGAATCACAGCAGGGCCCTGTGGTCAGAGTGATGAGAATGTGCCATTGTGCAAAACATCCTGGAAAATGCACTTAGGATCTCTTCTCAGGTCACATCATAGGCATGGGGAGTAGTTTTGGGGGACAAGCAGTGGCAGAGCCTGATTTAAGGGAATTTGCACTTTGATAGGGATGTCTCAAGGGTGTCTAACGTAGAAATTCCTGAAGACTGGAACAGGCTGATATTCCTGACAGGGCTGTGTAAATTTTTTTTGCCATTCAGCATAGAGCAGCTTAAGGTTAGCTTTGCACTAAAATTCCTGATTTACATTCTTTAAAGTCTCACAGGTATCATCTGGATGTGTCTTACTCTGCACCACTACACTTCTAATGTAACTCCTGTAATGACTTCACCCCTGACACTGCAGAAATGGTCACCCAAAAATGTCTGTTAAAGTTGTTTCACCACTATCCCAGTATTCATGACGAGGAATTAGTATGCACAAATCTAAAACTTTTCACTTAAATATAAAGCAAAACTCCCTGGATTTGTTCACAGTCTTATATCTTCTATCTTTCAAACATAATTTATGTCTGTGATAGACGCATTTATTTGTGAATCATGCAAACAATGTGAAACGAGCCTTAATACTTCAATAAGTGCCTCAATTAAGGAGTTCAAGATGCTTTGTACATTGTGTTTATCAAAAACTGGCCCTCTTCTCTGTCTTACAGTGCAAATTTGTTTACTTAAGATTTTAAGAAGGTGTGTTCTTGCTCTTTTTCTGTGTTTATTTTGTCAATTATCTTTTGGCTCCAGCGATTTGGTTGGACTTTTCACAGTGATACCTGAGGACAAAAATCACTTTAGATCAGTTAGGGGCTGAACAAGGGCAATATCTCTGGAGCAGGTTCCAAAAGTGAGGCCTTTAATTAGGAAGCACTTCACCAATGAAGGGATCAGCTTGTTGCATGAAAATACTCCTGCAGCTGCTGTCTTATCTTCACATCAAGGTTTTCTTTCTTACAAATAAATAGCAAATGCATCCCCTTGGGCAGGGAAGTGAGCTCCCTACCATCCCAGCTTTGCAGGGTGTTTCAGGATGATAAGGGCTTGCACTTTTCTCCTCACAAAGGAGGCTGAAAGGAGAGGGTTCCATGGATAAATGAGATGTGACTTTAAAGCATTTTTGGTTCTAACACAACATTTTAAATGCTCTCTTCTTTTGGAGAAGCACCCACTGCAGCATCAAGGAGCCTTTGAGTGTTGGATGGCAGGAAAGGGGAGTGGGGACTGTGAAAACCTAAAAATTGCTAGCCCATGGCTAGGGTTTGTGTGTGACTGGTCACAAGGGTTCTTGAGTTGGGGAAGAGACGAGAACGTTGACTCTATGTTTAGAAGACTTGATTTATTATTTTATGATATATATATATATATTATAACTATACTAAAAAGAAAAGGAAGGAAAGGTTTCCAGAAGCTAGCTAAACTAAGAATAGAAAAGAAAGAATCTTAACAAAAGCAGCTCTCTCGGACTCTGTCTGAGATAGCTTGGTCCTTGATTGGCCATTAATTATAAACATCCAAGATGAGCTAATCTAGACGGACTTGTTGCATTCTACAGCAGCAGATAACCATTGTTTACATCTGTTTCTGAGGCTACAGCTTCTCAGAAGGAAAAGTCTTAAAGAAAAGATTTTTCATAAAGAGATGTCTGCGACATTTGTGCAGAGATAATTTTGGCTTTTTCACTCCCAGCACACGAAATCTGGGGTCACACAGCTGCCCGAAGGGACTGCATAGCCTGGTGGCTGTGATTTTGCATCAGCCATAAATATGCATTGCCAGAAGTATTTTATATTGCAGACACAGCCCCTGCAACAGTGCTGTTGCAAGAAAAGCCATCAAGGAGCTGTTTACAATGATAAAGCAGGGGATGATTCTCGTTTTGCTGCGCAGAACACCATGTTCAGCTGGCTGCTGCAGGAAACAGGAGATCTGCAGGATGCTCTGTCTTAGTAAATCATCTCAGCAGCTCCTCCCAGCAAAACTCCCATGGAACAGAGGGCAAGAAATTAAGGATGTTCCTCTGCTAATGGAGAGCAGCGTGGAAGCCCTCCTTGCCCTCCTTTCCAGCAGTCCCCCAGAGGTACAGAAGACCTTGCTAGGGCACAAAAACATAATTTAAATCTTCCTGTATTAGCACTAATGAGGCTGGCCCATGCTCCTCTTCTTAAATAGACACTTAATTCAAGCTCTCATCAATAAAGCATTCCCAGGACACAGCACTTGGTGGCATGAAGCAGAGATTTTCACTCTTCTGCCCATTGTGGGTAGAGAAAAATATCCCTTCCATGTACACAAGCACAAAGATTATTCTCTCTCTGGTTAAGATGGAGCAACTTATATATAAAATAGCATAATTTCACCAAAAAAAATCAAAAATATGAAATATGGTCAAGCTAAAGCTATGTATAGGGGAGTAAAATATATAAACACACACTGAAGTATTTTAAACAGATTTTAAATGCATCTGTCCTACTGTAAATTTTCTCTGGAACAACTTATATATAAAATAGCATAATTTTAAAATAGCATAATAGCTATATATATAGAGAGAGCACCAAAAAAATCAAATGCAAGCTCTGAAATTTTGTCAAACTAAAGCTATGTATAGGGGAATAAATACATACACATAAAATAAAATACGTAAACACACCTTGAAATATTTTAAACAGATTTTAAATACATCAGTCCTACTGTAAATTTTCTCTCTCAAGGTACTATATACCCCTCTTATTTTCTAGTGCTGTTTGGCAATGGTACAGCTTTAGTGTAGGCAAAAAAACCTCCTCATGTTGGTTAATCAAGCTTGATATTTTCTTCTCTCAAGGATATATCTCTACTCTTTACTGTAGATATTGATAGAGACAGAAAATTTTATATTTCAGAAATTATTTGCTGGATATCATCATAAAATTTTAATAAGTGATTTTTTTGTGGTCATTTCCTTCTTCAAATGAGCAGAAAGAAAGTTTATCACCTATGATAGCTCATCAAAAACTTATTTTACCAATTTAAACTGGTGAATACCATAGCTGAAAAATACTCCTCAATACTTCAAAGTTCTTGCAAGACTATTTACTTTCTTCCAAGTGCTGATTTTTAAATTACACACTGGATTTTAAAATAAGCTCCTCATAAGGACTGCAAGCTGTTTCAGGTTGAATATACATTATATTTTATGAAGCAGAAATGTTGATTTCCACTGTATCTTAAAAACCTGAATAGAAGGATAATGTGCTGCCTACAAATATTTCAGCCAATTTCTGAAATACTCTGCAGGCTGCTACTTATATTTTAGAGCTGGTAAATGCAGCCTTGCAAATCAATATTTTCAAGAAAACATTTCAATGTCACCTAATGATCTTCCTCCCTGTTTTCTTCATCAGGGAGATGGAGAGTGAAGATGCACATTATAATCCTTGGGCAATATTTTGTCTGACTTTTGATATCGTTCTGTCTGTGAAAGATTGGCTCAAATTTGTTACACACTCAGCAGAAAATACAGAAGTAATTTGCCACCCTGTTGTGAATTTTAGGGCATTTTTCAGTAATGATGTCTGAGGACAAGAGAAGGGTTTGGGCAGAAATGTGCTGGGCACCACAGTAAGGGGAGGACTTGGCATTTAGCAGGTGTTTTTACTTATCAAGGGGAAAATTTATGGCAAAACCTTTTGAAAGACATGTTCAGTTAATTTCTCATTCGTATTACTAACTGCTTGTCAATAAATACTAAGAGAATTTTTTTCTGCTGATATAAAAATCTGAGATATCTCATGTGAATGAGCTAGCTGGCCTAAGGTAATTCCAAGAGGCTGCAGGTATTTTGCCTCACTTGGTGACAGCAAAAGTCCCCATGTGAACAAGCAGGTACTTTACAGTGCTCAAAGTTCAAATAAACACAGTCATTTATACCAAGTTTCTTTTTTTTTCCTATGCCTGATCTACCAGGTTTTCAGAATGCCAAAGGACAGGTTTTAGCAATTAGAGAGATGGCAGCCAGGAGAAGTGAGAAAAAGGGATGGCAGTGGCACTTTTCCCAAACCCAGACAGTGAGACACTCTTGGGAAAAGCCAGTGAAGGCCTGGAAGGATGAATTGTGTCGTCCTGTCCCTGATGTCACCTCTCTGTGGCAGCTGAGCATGGTCATAACTTCCCCTCATCAAATGGCACCGTGGCTGTGCTGGAAACTGTGGAGTTAATACCAAATTTGTATTTGTCCACCTCCTGCACTGTGAGGAGAATCTGCACAAACATTTGAACCTGGCTTTGAACAAGGCCTGAGACCTTTGGAGGGCCTGGAGTCTTGGAATTATAAATCACAGAATGGGTTGGGCTGGAAGGGACCTTAAAGTTCTTCCAGGGCCACCCCTGACATGGCAGGGACACCTCCCACTGTCCCAGGCTGCTCCAAACCCCAATGTCGCTCTGTCCTTCTGTCCCCACAGGTGATTTCCCAGCTGCAGAGCTGCCCCAGCCCTGGGCCCAGCGCAGGGAGGAGCTGGAGTTGCTGCAGAGAGCCCAGAGGAGGCTCCAGGATGAGCAGAGGGATGGAGCAGCTCTGCTGGCAGGAAAGGCTGGCACAGCTGGCATTGTTCACCTGCACAGGAGAAGCTTTGGCCTGAGCTCAGGGTGGCCTTGCAGGGCCTGCAGGAGCCCCAGGAAAGCTGGAGAGAGACAATTTCCAGGGCATGCAGGGACAGCACACAGGGAATGGCTCCCAGTGCCTGGCCTGGCCTTGGGCACTGCCAGGAATCCAGGGACAGCCACAGCTGCTCTGGGAATTCCATCCCAGCCCCTGCCCACCCTGCCAGGGAACAATTCCTCATTGCCAAGATCCCATCCAGCCCTGCCCTCTGACACTGGCACTCCATGGGCACACACTACAACCACTTGAGAGATTTTTTTTCCTGCTTCAACTCTGGGGAAACCACAACCTTAGAATTTCTGAAGGGAAAAAGGACAAAAGAAATACAATTAGATAAAGCTACCAACTCCATTTTCTTCTGGAGTTCAAACATATCGATCACTATAAATGTTCTGCTCTGGGTATCCTTCCATTTTTCCTGTTCAAATGCAGTACAGATTAGGTGTAAGTGATCTCCCAAGCAATAGGAGAATGCACTTCTATATCTGAGGTGCATAACCTCTAGGAACTTCTCTTTTGATAAATCAGGATTTGAGTACTGCTTGCAAAGTTGGTTGTGCAGCCCTTTCAGGAGTGATTGATAAAAACCAGGCTGAGATCAATGCCCTGGTTGTTTGAATGCTCCCCTGAGAAGGGCAGAAGATTTTGATTCTTTCATCTGGACAAGTATTTGCCTCTCAATTTACCAATTTTTTAGTAAACATTCCAACCACAAACCAAAGAAAACATGGCAGCCCCATTTTTTTTTCTATGTTTATTTATTCTGTCTGTTTCACTAGTTTTTATTAAAAACGCCTTAAAACAAAATGATTTTAAGAAGTAGAATTCTTTACTTTGGTAGAAAATATGGTGATTTTTTAATGTTTTTTGGTTCAGACAGAGAATAATGTGGTTAAAAAAAAGGAAATTTAAAAAAAAAATTAGGCTAAATATGCTTAGCAGGAATTAAATGCCAACTTGAATATTCATGCCTCGTACCATCCCTCTGATTAGAAATCAGTTTTACCTTCATTTGTTGTCCTACAAGTACTTCCCCTTCCTGCAATCTTAGTGAGAATTGTGACTTGAAACATTAAGAAATAAGTGCTAGAAGCAGTTAAGGAAGCTCACACTCTGTCATCTCATCCCAGAAGCAAAGCTGGAGCCTCTTCCAGGTCTATTCCGTGACCTTTAAGCAAGGCCCTTGGACCAGACCTTGAGAGCTGCTGAGCTCTTCCTGGCAATGTCACTGCTGGCAGCCCTGGAGAGGCTCAAGCTGGTGGTGCTGTGACTTCTGGAAGAGCTGCCTGATCCTTTTTTAGGGGTCTGCCAGTGAGGGCAGGTGTCTCTAGAAGCCAGGACTTCCCCTGCTTATCGACGGTGTTTTCAAAAATGTATTTTTCCTGCTAAACTATGCTTTATGGCTGTCAGAGGCACAGATTCTGCACATCTTGATGCCTTTTCTGGGCTACCTAAAAACAGAGGACAGACAAAATTAAGGGAATAAAAAGTGGTTATATTTATTGAAGGCTCTTCAGATACATTTAGAGCAGACAAAGCCCCCCAGGAGCTACACCCAAAATGGATGATGGGTCACAGGTTTTCACACTTTTATAAGTTTGGTCCATTTGCATATTGAAGGTTAATTTTCCAATTACATCTTCAGGTAATGAAGTCATTTACCCCAAGTTTGCTCCCCCCAACTCACTTTTGTTTACATTTCTCAGGGCCTGAGACAGTGAGGTGTCCTTGATCCCCAGGCCTGGAGAGGAATTATTGTGTCTGACCAAACTGGGAAAGCAGTAGCTAGGACTGTATATGGAGTTTAGAGCTATACACTAAGGAATTGCAGGATTAAAAATATATGAAATACTAAAACACTATATTAAAATATATGAAATATTAAAAAATATAAATGAAAATATTAAAAATTTAAAATATATGAAAAACAGAAAAGATAAAACCCTAAGCCATCAACCCCACCCTGCACACCCGCCCCGTTATGTTATTTCCATAACCAAGACCGTGGCTTCAACAGCTCTCTTTTTCCCTCTCTCCTTCCAGTCCCACCTTTCATCCAACCTTTCGAGTTCCCTCGCTTCTCCATCGGGCAGAGGGTCTTCATCCCCTGCGTGGTGGTCTCGGGGGACCTGCCCATCACCATCACCTGGCAGAAGGACGGCCGGCCCATCCCCGCCAGCCTGGGCGTCACCATCGACAACATCGACTTCACCAGCTCCCTGAGGATCTCCAACCTGTCCCTGATGCACAACGGGAACTACACCTGCATAGCCAGGAACGATGCAGCAGCTGTGGAGCACCAAAGCCAATTAATCGTCAGAGGTGAGGAGGTGTAATTGCTTTGAAAGGTGCTAATTAAGTGAGATTCATCAGTATTTTGTGGTGGTGTCTGTTTGATGGGTGTGGGGGTCCTAGTTGCTGGGGGACCAGTTGTGGGTTTCTCTGGGTCTGGATTGAAGGCACTTGAGACAGTAATTCATGTTCAGACTCAGGTGTTTATTATTTCTTATCAGTAAAACAGTCTCACTACTGTGAGTTCTGCAGCTTTTCATCAGAAGGCACAAAATGGCCAACAATCTCTTGTTCCAAGGTCTTTTAAGACAAACTATCCAATGAAGAACTGACACCTGGATTATTTTCCCTTTTAACCCAATAACTGATCCCAAAGAGCTGCAATGGGGACTTT
>NW_005054599.1:56044-58829 GCF_000277835.1 Geospiza fortis | reverse complement strand
TTTGTGGATTCTGGTCTATCTTGAAGTCTGGGAAACTTTCTCCATGAATGAGGGTCAGAGTCAGTGCTCCCCTGGGGGTCAGGGCACCCCAGAGCAGACACAGAAATATTCCCAGTGCCCTGGGTTTCCACAGATGGGAAGTGTGAAACAGAGGGGTGTGGGAATCAGAAATACAAAAACTTCCACAGACATGGAGGGGTTTGATTTTCAGCCTTGGGAGAACTGTGGATTGATGAAAAAATACAATACACAGACTTTAAGCAGAAAAATCATAAACTTAAATTTTCATAGTTGTAAGTAAGAATATGCCTTAAGTAAGTGAGATGCCTTAAGTAAGTGAGAAACTGTATTGATAAGATGATGAAGGGTTTATAATGTAGGAAACTGTATTGATAAGATGGTGAAGGATTTATAATGTAGGGGTATGGTTGTATAGAATAAGCTGAGAGTTTAGGATTTATAAGAGAAGCCAATGTGTGCATGTGAGACAGAAGCCAATTGGGCAAAAGCATCCACACTGCAGTAGAAGTAAAGGTGATAGGTTAGAAAAACAAAAGAAACCCTGTGGCAATTGTCTATTGGGTTAGAAAGTTCTGTATTGTCTTGAAACAAAAAGCTTGTGACTACTCTTGAGCTATGGCCAACTGCTTGCTCCTTTAAAATCTCACAGCCTCTGAGGCTGATGTTTATCTGAGCAATAAATTGTTCTTAGCCTGAAAATAGTCCCATTCCTTCATTAAAAGTGGTGACAATGATAGAGGGGAATATGGTAATCCCTCTCTCTGTGGCAGAGAGCATAGAGAGCAATGAGGCACAGAAGGTAATATGGTTTTTCCTATCTAAAATTCTTGAAACTAATGAAAAACCCTGGAGTGTTTGGGGTGGGTAGGAGAGCTGCAGGAGTGATTTCCTGGGAAATTTTATCATTGGGATCAAGCCTTTGAAATTGTATTAAATTATTCTCTGCTATTGTTTTAGTCTGATTATACCCATTTTTTGTTTAGACTACTCTCTCCTACAACATTATGTCAGTAAAAAAGCAAAACATTGATGTTGACTTCATGTGGAAAGGACTCTCTGCTGTTACCTTGTTCTTTTCCTGGTTTGGGTTTATTATGCAATTAGCAGGATTCATGTACTCATGATGATTCACAACATTTTGTCTTGAAATAAATGTGAATTTACATTCAGTAAGCAAATATTTCATGTGGAAGAAACCTTTCTAGTCACACCTTAACCAAATTATCTAGAGATTATTCCTTGTGATGGATTTTCAAACTTACTGTGCACAACTTCAACAAAAGCACATTGCTTCCTTTTCTTTCTAGGAGTTTTTCAAAGTGTTTCAAAATTTTATTTTTAAAAACTCAGTCAGACCCTTCCTTCTCCACCATCTCCTTCTTGCTACCAAGTCACTGGGCTTCTCAGAGAAAGAATAATCCTAGAAGGAACCTCAGTAATTTCTACTTGCTGCACATCACTACATTTTATATTCCCTCCTTATAAGTTTGCCAAAATAAACCTTAAAATCTTAATGGGAATTTTGCAATATTTTCCAGGGTTTTTTCACATCCCAGATTCTGAAAAACTCTTTTAACTCAAATGTTCCCAGTGTTTTAATGCTATCCTTAAGGAATTATTCCCTAGTGTTCCAATATGCTTACTTTTTTTAATGCTAGTATTCCCAAAAGTCAGTGGTAAACAGATCCATTACTTTTCTACTAGTTTTGATATAAATATTTCATTGTTTTTAAAATTTTCACTGATTTTAATCTTGCTTAAAATTATTCACTACAGGTGTCTATTACTTTCCTCATTTATTTAGCAATTCTTAAATGGTTTCATTAACTACATGCATTTAATTATTCATTTCTAAGCTTTTCTGCTAGATTTTAACCCTATCCCTCACTCTAATAATGAGAGCTTTTCCTGACCTCCTCTTTTGCTGGAGAAGGGAAGATTGAAAACCTCACATTTCTGCCTGTGTCTGCCCTGCTCAGAAATGCTGCACCTAAAACCAGCTGGGATTTTCCCTGGTTTTCTGTAACTTATCTCTGGAAGTAATGTAGGAACCCTGTGTGGGTTCCTGCAGGCATTTCTCACACCCAGGATGGTTTTACCATCTGAGAACAGGTTCTCTGCCATTACTGTCTGTCCTCACCAGCACTGATACTCATGAGTGCAGAGATTTCTGCTCTTTGTAGGGATTTCTGCCCTGTCCCCCACTGCTGGGGACAAGCCCTGCCATGCCCTGACTTCTCCTGGCTTTGCCTGAACTGCACTTTCCCTGTCTCCTGCTGTCTGTGGGTAATTCCTCCCCTGACCTCTGTTCCCAGGACACATCTGCCTCTTGCTGCCTTCTCAGGCATTAATCAGTTTTCCCTTCTTGTCCAGCAGAGGAGTTTTGGGAAGACTTTCTCACCTCTCCCTCACCCCAACACCTCCATTTTCACCTCCATTTCCCCCTCATACGCTTTCTGCTCTAATTACACCTCCTAATGAGGTGTAAAATCCCATGGGCATGATAGAGAGGAACTTTCCATTCTCTTATACCCAAGGGCTTGGAGAGCAATTCTGGATCCTCAGTTTTTAGGAAATTATGAAGGCTACATCATGATCCCCCCTTGCTTATCCTTCTGCCCATGTAATGCTCTGCAGAGCCTCCTTAAATCTTCTACTCTCTCCTCTCTCTTGTCACTTTAAATGATAATGTTTTAATCAGTTTTGGATGTGCATCTGAGATAACAGCTCTCACTCAGAGGAAAAGGGGAAAATACAATATCAT
>NW_005054599.1:37887-55996 GCF_000277835.1 Geospiza fortis | reverse complement strand
CTGAACTGCTTCAGCTCCCCATCCCACAGAGGTCAGAGCTCAAACAGCCACCAAAGAGTCCCTGTGATCTCTCCTCCTCTGCATCCAACCTGACCTGTACACATTTCAAGTCAGGCTTGTTTTCCTGCTGCCTGTTTATTCTCCAGGCTTTCTAATCACCCCTCATCTTTTTGTTCATAGATGCTGTATAACTGAAACATTATCTTTTTCTAAATAATCTAAGTGGTTTATCTCCAAAATAGGGAGAAGTGGTGCTTTAACTCCTCTTGTTTCTAATTGTTTGAGGGTTTCTCAGCAGTGTGCTTTAAACTTAAATGTTGCTATCCTAAATACTGGGAGGCGTGTTCTGGGAAAATCTTATTTATGTGCACACTGTGCATTTTGATATGAGGGCAGACAGTGAATGGGAAAGGAAAATTAGGTGAAATATGACTGTTACCCACACAATTTCTTTTTCCTTATTTAGACTGTCCTTGTAGTCATTTCAAAAGTTTTAAAACAGTGCAGGCCATCGTGTTTCCAAACTAAATGGGAACCCACATCATTTTACAGTGCATGGGTAGGACTAGAAGTAGAATCTAAAGTCAAGACATTCCTAAGGAGAATGAACAAACACAGGCCAACTGCTCATTGCTTCATTTGAATTATTAGTGAACACACAAACTTCTGCAGATTTCACACACAAACCTAAATTCATCACCTTTACATCTTCAGATATGTTTTCCTCAATATCTTCCATCAGATCACATGGATCTGCAATTTTTAATCATCATATATTCCTGTTTAAAGTCTGTTAAATAGATTTCTTATATTCCTCCTACAAATATTATTTTTCATATCTGAGCTGCACTGCAATTTTGCTAAATGGCAAAAGGAAAACAAGAACTGGTTTCTTAAATTCTGTGGATACTTAATGGCAAATCTTCACAGTTCCAATTATTTCGTGCTTTATAAAAGCAACCAAGTGGTGATGAGGAGCCCTAAAAACACCTGGCCAGCAAGGCTGGATTCTCCCTGTGTTAAATATCAGAGGAAGAGGATGGCCAGCTTCCACAGCATCACACAGGAGATAGAAGGCAGCAGCTGAGAGAAAAGTGAGACAAAAAAGCTTTGGAGCATCTGGGTGAGATCATCTCAGGGCATCTCAGCTCTCTCTGCCATGGCGACAACCTAGAAATGAGACAGACCCAAATGCTCTGGACATGGGGCTGTCAGTGCTTCTCTCCACAAATTATTGGCTAATTTTAGACTAATTGGAAGAGAGGAAAACACCTCCAGTAAAGCTGAACTCTGCAAACTTCATATTAAGAGGTGATTGGTAAGAAACATTGGGTGTAATACCAGAGAATCTAAACAGGCAAAACCTTCTGCCAACACAAGAATTCTTCCAACTGGGATCTCTCCTCAAGCATGAGATTCAAATCCACAGAAAAGTAGGCTTGGTTAGTCCCAGTGTTTATGGAATATCTTTTGAAAGCTCAGTAGGAAGTGGAATTAAGTGAGTGAGTGAGAACAGGACTTTCCTTCTCAAAATTGTAGACTCTGCCAGATCCTGGTCTGCAGATCTTCTGGAAACGCATTAAAAATTTGGCAGCTAGAAGGGCTTCTCAAACCTCCTAAATCATCATCATCATCATCATCATCATCATCATCATCATCATCATCATCATCATCATCATCATCAATATTACTACTACTGTTATTATTACTATTATTATTATTAGTAATTTATTTCTTGGCACACTCTTGGTTTGCTAGTCATGCCCATAAGAAAAAGGAAAGGCTAAGATCCTGTCATGAGAGCCATAGATAGAAATGAGGAAAATATCTTCTCTGTCAACTACTTAAATCATCACAAGGAATTAATCAAGGGTTTGCTCATTAAGGCTGTCGTCTAAGAGTGATTAAAAATCTATATACACTTTATCATGTGTTATTCATTTCTGTAGAGTTTCCTAAAATGAAGTACTTATGAAGCAAAAAGCAGTGAAAAGAATTCTAACGGGTAACCAAAAAAACTGATAAATGTATTATGAGTTCAAAATTTTTCTGATACTACCAGAAAGGGGAATTCAAAGATAGTAGTGGATGCATAAATCATGATTTTATATGTGCTGTTAGAGAGCACATCATAAGTTAAAATTGAGATAAGGTCTTTAGATAACTAATAACCCCCCATAATGCATTTAGTGCATTAAATGTGTTTTCATTTTGCACTTGCCAGGGGTGTTGAATATAATTAGATAGTTAGGTACACAATGAGGAGTCCCTGAATTTTCCAGATGGTAAGAGAGTTTCCACCTTTTCTGTGATGTTTGGTGGTGGTGCTGGGGTGATGCAGCAAAAGCAATTTGGGACAGAAAAGCAGGAAGAGAAGATTTAAGGTCAGAGCAGAGTATCTAATTTCATTTACTTTCTTTGCTGGTGTTTACACTGTGGCTCTGAAGATGACTCCTAAAAGATTCACTTATTTAATGTATTCATTAGCCAAACCTGATCAACACAAGCCACTAGGCATGGTGTCATTTTGCAAAAGTACATCTTTTTTCTTGAACTGCAGAGCAAATGGTTTCACTAAAGCAGCTAAATCGACCCCTTAGGTACAATGACCACATTTAATAACTGCTCATCTTTGCTAAAGTACAGTGTTTAATGATCTCATTCATTAATACATCAAGGGTTGCTTTGGCTGATTAAATTTCCTCCATCATTTTGACAGTGGGATCCAAATGTGAAGTACAAATATTCCATGTAAAAGTGAAACACTGCATTCCAGGCTGGTGCCACAGACTATTTCTTAACTCACTCCAGCAGCCCACCAGAGGAGCTTGTGGCAGGAGCCTTCAGAATTGCTCTCCAGAGGGATTCACTGATCTCTGGGAGCCAGAAGTGCTTGCAGGGATTTGAAGTCTGGGAAAGAATGTGTGAGTTTGGCACCTGGTCCCTGGCAGGTCAGGAGGGACTCTTGCATGTGCACAGAGCAGATTTAAACCAGGGATGTGGGACCACATGATGTTGAATATGTTGAACCTCAGCAAGTGCTGGTGCTGCACCTGGGTCAGGAAAATCCCCGGGATCCATCCAGGCTGGGGATGAAAAGATGGAGCAGCCCTGGGAGAAGGATTTGGGGGTGCTGAACCCTGTTCTGATTGCTTCACCCTTTATTTTCCCTCAGTGAGAGCCTAAGACTGCTAATCACAATACTGAAAATACCTTTTTTGGGGTATTTTAACTCCTTTTAACCTTCATTTTTAAACTTTTTACCTCCTTTGAGTTCAGCCATTAAAGAGTTGGCATATGTCAACTTATGGCTCTTACCCTAAATAATTCAACAGCTCATTTCTCATCACAGACCTGTGGCTGCATTGAATGAAGGCCCACCAGAAACTCACTTTTAAAGCAATTTTAAATGCCCTTCTTCACAGGCTCAAGAACTGTGCTGCTGAGATAAGGAGGATGATAAAAGTAGAACTGTTCAGTCACATTCATGAGTAATTTCAGAGAGTTTCACTTCTAAAGGAGTAGAGGAGTGTCACATTTTACAGCTAAGAGAGGAGGAACTAATTGTTTACTTTTTTCTATTAACTCAAACATATCAGACAAATTACCTTGGTTAAATTCTTGCTAAGCAAATTTTCTTTAAAGGCTAATGATCTCCTGAAAGATAATGAAAAAGCGAATGTAGGGTTATCATCTAAATCTATGTATCAAAATCTAGAACAAGTTTTTAACAGCACTGTGTACTGAACTGTGGCAGCACATATCACAGAAAAAGTTATTAAATCGAAATAAAATTGAGAAGCAAATGAGCAAGGAGAAAAAAAAATGCAAAGGTCTGCTCTGTTTGCATTTTCATCATTTATATAGGAAGAAAAATCCTCTGGTTTTACCTAGGCAGCAATACAGAAAAAATTGAAAGGTCATTAAATGAATAATTTTTATTTTGCTGTACCATCTCTTCATATTTCTACTGGCAGTCTTAAGACTAAGTGGGATGGGTTTGTCTTCAAAACCAGAGCAGCATTTTTGGCATTTTTATAACCAGTCCTAAAGGACGGCCAAAGCTTTACTGAACACAGAAACTGTTTCTGTTACCAGGTATGGGCTGAGTTTTTTAAGTAAGTTTTGTTTATGGATCCAAAGAAGGAAATTCTCTGATTTCTGATGATATACCTGGTCCTGGATCTACAGAGTTAAGTTAATTTTGGCAGTTACCATTCTAGTATTGCTCTCTACTGAAAGTAATAATTAGAATTGAGAGTATCAAGAATATCTGAGAAAAAACTTAGGTTTTATGTATAACCAAAAATACAGTGATATAAATGCGATGAAAAGCCTTTTTCAGAGCTTGTCAGTGTTAAAGGCACAACATACCATGGGTATCTCTGTGAGTTCTCAAAAGATGTGGAAGAGTGTGGCAGAATTTCCACCAAAAAGCCCAAAGAATATTTCCACTTGGCATCCATCCTTTTTTTTTCTATATGTGACCAATGGGATTACACAAAAATTGTGTTTCAGCAGATAACTTTAATGCAAATAGTATTTTAAAGACTGATTGCATTTATTCTATACTAAGCAGTCTTGACTTTTCCCAGAACTTTCTGCATATGCCTGCTCATTTAACAAAATAATTCCTGAAAATTTAGCATTTCTTGCCAGTGTCATCCATAGCAAATGAAGAATATTTTAAAAATGTTTTTTAAAGAGAAGGAAAACAAAACAAATTACAGAAATTTTATATTGGAAGACAGATTTTAAAAGACATTCTGCTCTTCACACTCTTCAGTGGTAGAGGAGGACAGTAATTATCAATCATTCCATTGCACCTTTTGTAATTATCTACCTGTAAAAATGGTGGGTTCATTGCTTTTACCTGTAAGAATGGTGGGTTCGTGTTGTACATTGGTTTTTTATCCCTCTTTATGGATAAGCAGCTTGTAATTGATTTTTCAGAAGATGCAAACACAAATTTACTCACAGCTACCGAGGTGAAACAGGCTGATGCCTCCACACCAAGTCGTACGAAATCAAATCTATTTGTGCAACTAACTGTGCTTTTCACCTGCCTTGGAAAATACCTCATTGTGTGTTTGGGGATGAAACGAACACAGGACAGTGAGAAAGGAGCTACTGAAGCAAATGTTTTCTCTGAGCAGACAATTAGAAGGGGATGGGTGATTGCCCAGAGCTGTTGCTGCTGGGATTTCATGTTCGTGTTTACTTATTGTGAATTAACATAACCTACAATAAATGCTCCTCAGCGTGGCAGCCATTTGAAAAGCCAAAGTGTTTGTCAGCAGTAAATATATTTTCTAGTACAGAGGTATCTCTTGCCTCTATCACTGCTGGTTCCTTCTGTTTCTTGTAGCTGTGTTCCAAAGAGCATTTCTGTAGTTAGGCAATAAACAGCTTTGCATTTTGGCCACAGTGAGGAAAAGGTCCAGTTAGGGGGAGGTCTTGGTTTGAAATGATAAGTGTCTGATAAGGAAGGCAGGAGCCTCCCTTGAAATGGAAAATGTAAACTCTCTCCCTCTGAATTATTATAATTTTGAAATTAAGGGGCACTTAGGTAAAGATATGTGAGTAGGAATAACAGTTCTTTATTAGGAAAATCAAAAATAAATACAAATGTAATAGTACAAAACTAAAAAATACTGCCAGAGTGAGAACATGCCCTGCCCCCTGTGTGTCAGGGGGTGGCACAGCCCCATCCCATGGGGGCTCAGCCCTCCTGCAGTGCCAGCTGTGCTGCTGCTGGAGCAGGGATCCTGCACAAGGGGGGAGTTTTCCTCTGCAGCTCCAGGGCTGCTGCAGATGGGCCTGGGCTCCCTCTGGCAATGCAGGGCAGCAGAAAGCTGCTCCTCTGGCAATGCAGGGGGCAAAGGCTGCTGTGCTGCTCCAGGGTCAGATTGGATCCAGGTAGGAATCCATGGACAGCAGAGAGCTGCCCCAGCTCTGACAGATGGGGATAGAACACACACCCCCAGCCTAAAGTATGGGGTTATTTTCCCTCCAGAGGACTGTTGTCCTCTTTTAAAAAGCAGCTCTATCTGTGAATGTGGAATGAGAAAGCTGGAGGGGAGTCTGGATTGTGAAGGCACAGGGAGGAAGGCTCCAGCTGTTGTGGGGAGGGGTCTCTGAATCTGCAGAGAGAATTTCCACAGACCTTCAACTCTGAGCTGTCCCACACTCACCAACACTGGCAGCTCCTGTTTCTCCTTCAGGAAAACTTGGGACACTTTGGCACAATGAGAGCAAATATTTGCATGAATTATGAGAGTGTTTATACTGAAAAAAACTTGAGGGTCATCTATTAGAGCATTGGTGCTTCTGCTGTGTTTCTGCTGCACAGATTTTTTCAATGGATAATTAGTCCCATATTCCTGGGCATTAATAACTATTTCAGGCCCCAGGGAAAATGTTTACAGTGCTGAGGTCCTCCTCTATGCTCCCTTGCATTTTCTTGTGCTAAAACCTTTTACCAGACTTGCTTTCTTAATGTCTGGTACTTCTGGAGAGGCAGCTCAGGGTTGGATCAGAAAAAGGATGGATGGTTGGGTTCTTCATTCTGTCTTCCTCAGCTTTCAGACAAATTCAGCACTGCCTGGACCTGGGCAATCCATGAGGCTTCAAATTTTGCGGTGGGATGAGGAGAGCAAGGAATTATTAGGATTTCTCCTGTGCTGCCTTAGAACTCAGTGTGTTGCTGAAATAAAAGGCAAAAAAAAATCATTTGAGAAGAAAAAGGTCTGTCAGATGTTCTAATCTGTTGCTCTCTGTGGCCCTGTGAGAAATGACAGAATGAAAAACATGTAGAATAAAACCACAATTGATTTACTTCTTTGTTTCTTGGATATTTACACTTCCATGTTCTGAACCAAAGAGCAGAGTGTCAACAAAATACTGTGACTTTAACTGACCATAATACAACCATTAAACACTTCCAATATTCAAAATTTTAATAGGATTTCTTAAGTCTTCACAACTTTCAACCTCTTTTTCATGATTTTGTCAAATATTTAGGTTTTACTGAGACTTGGGCATTTAGAATCAGTCTTTCATGTCACATTTTTGGGCCTAACATTATCACAAGCTGTTTTCTTCATTGTGTACTTGTATTTGGAATGTGTAGAGCTTTTCCTTGAGATAAGCAGCTCTTATTTTATTTATGTACAAATAGGTATGTGTGGGAGACTCACAGCAGTGGTTTTATGCTACTTTGGGATAATTTTAATAATATGTGTACATTGATGCACTGAAATAAGATTTCTTATCAACTTAATGCAAGCAAATTGTGTTGAACCTCTCTCTGGCTGGTTGAAAGGCAAAGTCCCATCAGAAGCTATGGTTCAAAGACCCTTATTTTAATATTAAGTTATTTGATTGCTAATAAAATCATTCTTTTCTAAGGTTATTTATATCAAATAATTCTTTTTTTCTAAAGCTTGCTAGTTCACTGTTATAAAAAAGCAAACAGAAAAATTCCATTGTTGTTAGACATCTGACAAACCTACCTTTGGTAGAAAGCATTTATTTTCTGTCCACAATAATATGATTTATCTATTACTCCATTTTTAACCTCTCCCATGGAGAGGTCTTATAAACTTATTTTGGTATCCTGTAAAGACCAGTGGTTTTGTCATGCCTGGTAAGAAATAAATTGAGGTTGTGCACAGAAAGTGAATTATTTGGTAAAACCAACATTAGTGTGTTACTGGATCAGCAAAAAACCGGTTTTAATTTTTGCTTTTCACCATGAAGTGTTATAATTCTGCATGGGACTGCTCTGCCATTTTGAATTACCCAATAAATTGCCAATAAATTGCTGGAATTCTGATGTCTCCCTTTGCTCCCTTCCCACAGTGCCCCCCAGGTTTGTGGTCCAGCCCAGCGACCAGGACGGGATCTATGGGAAAGCCGTCATCCTCAACTGCTCTGCCGAGGGCTATCCTGTTCCTACCATTGTCTGGAAGTACTCCAAAGGTAGGACTCCTGTGGGGACCACTGGGGACAGGCTAATTCTGCCTTAATAACATCCCACTCACCCCTAAGTTGCTGTTTTAATCTCCAAATTGCGAGGGAGAAGCAGGGTCCAATGAGGGACATACCAGTTGTGTTTTATTCCTCATAAATCATTTCCCCCAGTAATGGATTCTTTGCTTCTTTTTTGCCAAGGTTGAGATTAAATGTGCAAGATGGTATTTCTTGTTTGGACTCAGATGTTTATTAGTTCTTATCTATGTTACAGTCTCACAAACCCTGAGTTCTAGAGCATTTTAACAAGCTAAAAATGGGGCCCCATCTCTCTTTCTACAAGGCCTTTTAAGGATAAACTGTCCAATTAAGAAATGACACTTCAATTATTTTTACTTTTACCCCAATAACCAGCCACCTATGCCCCACAATGTGGACTTTTTTTATCCAATTACACAAAACCACCCAAACCCATGGAGAAGAAGGCGAAGAAGAAGGAGCAGCCTCCACCCTAAAACCCCCATCTTGCTTTATATCTATTACTGAATTCTAAACACTTCAACTCTGAGTTTTTCACCCTGTGATATCACACACTTCTATTCAAACTCCACACCCACAATCCCAGTTCTGTCATTGCATTTTGGAAGTTTTCTCCAGGCCTCAGGTCAAATGCAGTGTTCTCTTGGGGGTCAGTGCCTGGCAGCACAGAAAGTCTCAAATTCTCAGTAACCAGGGTTCCGACACCCCAGCACAAAGTGCTGCTCACTGTCCCACACAAGGCTGAGCTAGATGGACTTTTGCTCTGCCCTGTAGATGTCCTGGCTGTGCCTCTGAGCCTGTGTCAGCTCAGCAGGCAAGGGATGAAAGGGATGTCTGGGAGAGAACAAACACAGCTTTAATTGAAACAACCAGCAAGGTTCACTAGCAGCATTTGGCTGCTTTTTTTCCCTCCTCTTCAAAATTTGTAATAACATGGCCAATCACATCTTTTCAGCAAAGAAAGAAGGTCAGGTAGCATTAGCATAAGCAGTAATTCAGTATGAGCTTTACATAATGCTTTAACATTTTCTCCTCGTGTAACAGAGCATTAAAAGTGGCCCCACTTGACCCTCAGTAACCATAGGAAATTGACTGCTTTTTAGTTAAAATGGGCTGCCTGATAGATTGCATCTTCTGGCCAGCTGTCTTCTGGTAGGTATTGGCAAAAAAACACTTTCTGCTAACTCTGTACCCAATCTAAATGAGTTAACTCCTTAAAAAACAAAATGAGGTGCTGTTGAGAAGAAATCTTTATGTATTGCTCCATGTAATTTTTGGTTTCCTTAGAATCTAATTGTAAATATTCAAATTGTATTTGATGAAAAAATGGTGAGAGAAAAGTTCATGTTAAAGACTATTTGTGCTCTTATTGATAAATTATGGTTCGTGGCAAGAAGGGTGCAGAGTTCCAAATTTCAATAATCTCAGTGGTATGTGGGATTTTAATTCTGAATAAAGGGAACAAAGAGGTAATTCTGGTTTATTCTGTTTGTGTGTTGAAGGAGTACAAGCCAAGCTGGAAGTGTTGTAATTAACTGTGAGGAGATAAATAACCCATATTGGAATGGTAGAATCATAGAGTAGTTGGATAAATCCCCTTTCAGACTCATCCAAGCAGTGGATGCAATAGCAGTAAAGATGTGTGTGCAGATTAAGAAAACTTTGCAAACTGCTGCACAAAATTTTTTCCAGTTTTTCCAGTAGCTGTCCTCAAGAGTACCAGCCCTTTCCTTTCTGTGAACACTAAATTGTTCCCACAATTTTTCATGTGAAGAAACACAAGAAGTGATTGGGCAATCAATGGCAGGCATCTACACTTAGTAAAGCATAAATAGGCATTCCAACTAAATGACAGGAAAAATGTCTCGTTAAAGAAAAAAAACTGACAAAAATAAAAGCGGGACAAGCACGTGACTAAAATAGGTGAAAAGTCAACAATGGCAACTAAATTTTGTATGAAAACATTATCATTGTAACATTTTTAAGTTCATAGTACTGATCACCCGGCCTTCAAGCCATAAGTTCCCAAAGCAGACTCTTCCAGGTCTAGAAGTATTTTTGATATACATGTCTGATTTTTTTTTTTTTAATATTCTAGATGTTGTATTTGTAGGTTGTTCTAGCTCACTATGTTACACTAAATAATTCCCCATAATATTTATTCACTGTATTTCCTTCTGGGTTGACTCAGCCAACTGTTTATAGTGATTAATGCTGACAGATAATAACTTTGTGTACAGAAAGTGGTGTCAGAGAATTCCATTGAAGACGAGCACATTCTGACTTCCCTGAAAAATCCCATATCCTGCTGCCAAAGTCAGTTGCAAACCCCTTTTTTACAAGAAATGTGTCTTAATATACATTTAGGAGTCTTTAATGTTAGGGGAACCTGAACTTGTGGTGACAGTCCAGCAGGATCCTGCTTCCTGTTCCCTAAATTACCCCCCAGTATCTTATTTCCAAGGAAAAGTAGATTATTTCTTAAAACTTGATACAAAAATATTTGGCTTCCTGTTTTTATGGACCTTCCATTTTTACGATGCTGTCAAAATTGTCTGATCAGTGGTCTGAGATTTTGTCGTTTTATTTGATTCATTTAGGGTTTTTGTGGATTTTTTGAGGTTTTTTTAACAGTGCACTTTCTCAATAAGTCCTGGCTGCAAACACAGCACAACAGAGATTTTTTGTGTCACCAGTCCATCAGCTGTAGCAGGAAACAAGAGGAACAGTCGCTGATGTGGTTTTCCATGTTATCCAGGGTTTCATAAACAAGGGCCTCGAGGTCCCCTGAGTGTGCCCTGAGTGTTTACTACAGCAGACATCCCTCTCAGTCATAAGAAATTCATTTGCTGTTTGCATTAGGGATGCATACTGCCATGACTGTTCAGCTGTAATCGTCAATAATTCATCAGCCTCTAAATGTACAACAAATGTGCCTTTTCACCCATGAAAGGGCTGAAAATCTTCATTTCCTCTCTTCCCCTTCCTGGTTCTTCTGCTTGGTGCTCCTTTTGCCCCTTTAACATGGGAAAATTAGTGCTGCTGTTGCATTCCTTCTTTTCATGCAATGAATTCAGTTTGGATAACTGTCTTGGTTTGAAAAGGCAGGCGTCTGCTAAGGAAGGCAGGAGCCTCCCCTGGAATGGAAAATGTAAACCCCTCCTCTGAATTATTATAATTTTGAAATTAAGGGGCACTTAGGTAAAGATATGTGAGTAGGAATAACAGTTCTTTATTAGGAAAATCAAAAACAAATACAAATGTAATAGTACAAAACTAAAAAATACTGCCAGAGTCAGACCATGCCCTGCCCCCTGTGTGTCAGGGGGTGGCACAGCCCCATCCCATGGGGGCTCAGCCCTCCTGCAGTGCCAGCTGTGCTGCTGCTGGAGCAGGGATCCTGCACAAGGGGGGAGTTTTCCTCTGCAGCTCCAGGGCTGCTGCAGATGGGCCTGGGCTCCCTCTGGCAATGCAGGGCAGCAGAAAGCTGCTCCTCTGGCAATGCAGGGGGCAAAGGCTGCTGTGCTGCTCCAGGCTCAGATTGGATCCAGGTAGGAATGCTTGGCTCCTCCCCTGGGCGCAGCATCTCCCCATGGGATGCTGGAATTGGATCAGCCCTGCAGGGACACTCAGTGGCCATGGACAGCAGAGATCTCCTGGAGGGAGGGTTGGCTGTGGGAGAGATAAAGACAAAACTGCCCCATGGACAGCAGAGAGCTGCCCCAGCTCTGACAGATGGGGATAGAGCACACACCTCCAGCCTAAAACAGGGGATTATTTTCCCTCCAGAGGACTGTTGTCCTCTTTTAAAAAGCAGCTCTATCTGTGAATGTGGAATGAGAAAGCTGGAGGGGAGTCTGGATTGTGAAGGCACAGGGAGGAAGGCTCCAGCTGTTGTGGGGAGGGGTCTCTGAACCTGCAAAGAGAATTTCCCCAGACCTTCAACTCTGAGCTGTCCCACACTCACCAACACTGGCAGCTCCTGTTTCTCCTTCAGGAAAACTTGAGACACTCTGGCTCAATGAGAGCAAATATTTGCATGAATTATGAGAGTGTTTATACTGAAAAAAACTTGAGGGTCATCTATTAGAGCATTGGTGTTTCTGCTGCACAGATTTTTTCAATGGATAATTAGTCCCATATTCCTGGGCATTAATAACTATTTCAGGCCCCAGGAAAAATATTTACAGTGCTGAGGTCCTCCTCTGTGCTCCCTTGCATTTTCTTGTGCTAAAACCTTTTACCAGACTTTCTTTCTTAATTTCTGGCACTTCTGGAGAGGCAGCTCATGGGTGGATCAGAAAAAGGATGGATGGTTGGGTCCTTTGTTCTGTCTTGTTCAACTTTCAGACAAATTCAGCACTGCCTGGACCTGGGAAATCCATGAGGCTTCAAATTTTGCAGTGGGATGAGGAGAGCAAGGAATTATTAGGATTTCTCCTGTGCTGCCTTAGAAGCATTGGTGCTTCTGCTGTGTTTCTGTTTTCTCTAACAGATGGAAATAGAATACACACCCCCAGCCCAAGACAGTAACAAACCATCCTGTTCATTCTGATAATGCTAAAAGCCATTATTATTGCACTGAGCCTCTAAGAACAGGAAGCTGTAACTTGTGCCTTGTTAAAAACAAAACCATGAGATTCTTTTTAACCTTTCTCTGCGGGTTCCTTGCTGCAGGTGCCGGGGTTCCCCAGTTCCAGCCGATCGCGCTGAACGGCCGCATCCAGCTGCTCACAAACGGCTCCTTGCTGATCAAACATGTGCTGGAAGAAGACAGTGGATACTACCTCTGCAAGGTCAGCAATGATGTGGGAGCAGACGTCAGCAAGTCCATGTACCTCACTGTTAAAAGTAAGAACTGAAACGCTTCTCTGTGATCCAGATATTGCCATTGAGTGAAAAAAGGCTTTACTGCATCCGTAGTGTGGAGGGAAGGGAATGGGGTTGGGAGGGGAGAGGTTGGATTTGTTGGTTTTTGACTTAATGTTTCAGCTGTATGTGGTAGCACCTGGAAGTTAGGATGGTTAATAAAAACCTTTGTTAGGTAGAGGAAGAAAAGCAAATTTGTACCAGGTCTGAAAGCTATCCCTGAGTCATGAAGGGGAAATAAGAAAGTTGTTCAGGAGTACAAAAAAAAAAAAAAAAGGAGAAATCCCACAGCATTTGTCATAAATCTCAAAAGCTAGAGGAAATGTGGATTAAAAAGATACTTTATCAGTTCTCAATGTGTCATAGGTGGAAACTATAGGTGCAATTACTATAGGTAGATATCACAAGATATTACAACATACTCTAAGATTTTGTAGATACAGCCACAGTAGTTATTTTGCCTTAGCCAGGTAATTTTTGGAAAATCCATCTAATTGCACAAGCTTTAATTGCTGTTCTTTCCAGGCACAAGAGACAAAAGCAGTCCAGTTTTCAAGTTCATATTAGCTATAATTCCTTGAAACATCAACACAGTTCAGAAAATAGAGGAAATATAATGGGAAAAAAAAGGTGTAGAGATAATATAATTTCTCTCACTAGAGAAAAAAGAGACTATTGACACATCAGCGTGCCAAATGTACCTGGATGACCTGTCAGACCAATATTGACGGTTACCACACTATGTACTTTCATGTTTGTAGGGTTTTTGAAGATTTACAGAATGCTTTGAAGTTCTGGGATGCCAATTACCTTGAAAAAGTTTTGCCCTTGAAAGTAAAAAGATTATTTTTTTTTTCCAGAAAGGAAGGGAAATGGAATTTATTCTCTATTGGAGAGTGCACTTTAGATCATTAATGTTTAGGTTGAGGGGTGTTGTTTGTTGTTGAGAATTAATAACTAAGTTATTTTAAGAGTGTCAAACATTTGACTCTAATTTATCATAGTGACTTTATCTTCTAAAAAACAACATGATGACCCCTCCAGTAAATATATTAATTGGACATTATTTTCTGTGGGCTGGTAGAAGTTCCAACTTCTGTGGTTTGCAGAACTGGCCATTTTTGGGCCGATCTTCCCTTGCAGGAGTGAGGCACTGCTGTAATATTCTACTAGAGTCAGCTTCCCTCTGCTTGGCAGCCGTGCACGCTGCCTGTCTGAACACTGCATGCAGTTTCATGTGTGATAAAAGAGCATCCCTTATCAAATAAGAGCAGGAGCTTCCCTGGGGAGCCAGCTGCTGTTTGAATCTAATGAAAACCCCTCTGGCTCTGAGATAGCAGGGAGCAGCCTGTGCCCCTCACACACCCACACTGACACCAGTCCACTCCAGAGCACTGGGAGGGTTCTGGGGTGTGCGTGGAAGGGGCAGAGCCTGAGCTTCCATCAAACACTCCTTAAGGACAAGATGCTCTGGTGAAATAAGCTGCATTATAGCTGGATCCCCTGTTCTGGTGGTGTGGTTGTGGCTCATAATATTTGCAACTGGTCAGGAGGACTGACTCCAAAGTGAGGGCTTGGATTTGCCTTTCATCTCTCTTGTCATTCACTGTTTCCTTTTTCTGTGTGGATCCTGTTCCTGGACCTTGGTCCTCAAGTTTAGTCCTCCTTTAGATAAAAACATTGGTCTTCCTTCATGAAACTCATGGTATTCTTGATTAGCCATAAGGTCACCCTAAATACCTTATTTAGGCAGAGGTAGAGGGTGAGACATGGCCCATGCAGTTGTTTCTGGGTGACAGAGTTGGTAAGTAAGAAACAGCTTCCAAAACATAAACAAGGGTTAATCACTGATGCATATTTTTGTGGCCTCCTTGTGACAAATTGCTTTCCCACCTTCCTTCAGTCTATTTATGACTTATCCAAGAGCAGTAGCTCACATCTGATAGAAAAAGCAGAGTGGCTAGGATGAGGTTGGTCACTGATCATGAAATTAGAGTGGCCCTCAGAAAGAAAAACATGGCAGCACTCCCTCTACACCTAATTCCTTCACTTCTTGTTCCTTGTGCCACAGATACCTCAGGCATGCAGGTGCTAACCACTGATGGCCTCACTGAACTTGGAAATAAACCCACTCGTGCACAGGAGATTCTTCTCCTCCTTGTCTGACAAAGTTTTTACCTACTCTGTTGGTAACCCTGCTGCATAAAGTTTTACCTTTCATAGATCTTATCAAAAAGTCTCTTAAATGAGCTGATGCTTTACTCCTCCAGAATTTCCATTGTCACCTGTATCTAAACAAAAAAGATGTTGACCTTTATTGCCAAAAGAGAGTGGGAGTTTTTTTGTTTCAGTAGTTCAGGACTGGGCAGGATGAAAATTGATTTAATCTATTTCCATTACTTGCTACCTCTAAGATGGATGGATTTTTTCCCAGTAAAAACCTATGTCAAGCTATAAACCAGCTTGGCTTGCTTAAAAAGAGTCTTTGTGCTAAGGGGGAAATTGTAATAATTCCAAATATACATTTATTTAGTGCTTCGGTGTTTGTTGAGTGACACCCTCGTGTCAGAGGAACTGATCCAAATTCTTAGTTGAAGGGAGATTGCATGAGAAGGGAGTGCAAAGAAAGAGGAAAAAAAAAGAAAAAAAAAAGAAAAAATTAAAAAGAAAAGAAAGAGGCTTCAGGAATACCATCAGAAATGTGAAAAGAGCAAGCTGCCAGCATCAATGCTGAATCAGGAACCACAGGGCAGAAAATTTTCATTTAGCAACTATTATCCTGCTCCCTTTCTTTTCAAGGAATGGACGTAAAAATCATGACCAGTGAATTTTTCTCTTCTTGTGATTCAAGGATTAGTAGTTCCCAAATTCCATATTCACTAAGACACACAATATTAGAAAGTTATGAGAGATCTGGAACAAGGCATCTAGTGCTGTCTTGAGAAATGTCTCCTGGTGCTTGGGATGAGAAGACTTCTGAAGAATTTCTATAAAGGATAATGAGCCTTTAACATGAAGGGAAGAACTAAAATTATTTAAAGGTTGCCTGGGAGTCACAGGGGAAGAGATGACTGCTTAAAACAGACTGCCTGCCTTCATCTGAATAAATGTCACACTTCCTAATTCCACTTTAGGGGTTGTATATAATGTGATAGAATGGTATCCTGAAAAAATTACCTCCTGAAAAGCAAGCTTGCATTAAGGCATACATGTTCCTGTGCAAATAATCTGTTGGAGGCAACCACATTAGCCCTGCCCCTTCTTAAATCTATCACTTCTTTTTGTGACAGTGTGGAGCCTCACAAGTTTTAATCTGATCATCAAAACATTTCCAACAAATCCTGTCTGCCAAGAAAACAGAATTGCTTCATTCACTTTCCCCTCAAATATGCTTAGCTATTGGCATTATATGTGTTTAATACATAAACCTAAAGCTGTCAGTCAGATCCACAGCTCCTTCCAGCAGGAACATGCTAATCCCAGCTAATTCTTTCAATGCCAAGTTTCACCACTTAGACTTTTTTCTCAAAAAAAACCAAAAAAAACCCAACACTTTAAAAATTGTTGCCTATGACAAGAGCTGATGGAATAACAGGAGAAGAGGCTGGTGGGGAAAGGGAGCCTGGTAAAACTGGTAAAACGTGGAGGCTGTTCCTGCACCACGTCATGTTTCTGCTGCCCCTGCCTCTCTTACACTGCTGCTTGCCCATGTTGACCATGACCTCTTCCAGGCCACATTTGTTCCTCACCATCTTCAGACAACTCATGGAGCAAAAAGACCTCAATCACACAGGCTACTGCAAAAGAAATAAAATAAAACATTGGTTACAAACACAAATGAACCCAGAAGATGCTTATGGATTGAGACTGAATGGTAGAGCTCTTTTCTCCTCTGTAAGCTAACAGTTGTTCCACCATATGGCTGAAGCACTGCAGCATTTGTTTATTGAGATGGATGGAAAGCTCTGCCTGTGAAGCTTTATCCAGGCAGGATAAAGGGACAATTTCCATGTGACCAGGCAAATGAGTTTGCTCTGCTGCGACACCAGCAGCAAAGCCAGCAAGCTGTGATGGAGAACTCACTGTGCTCTGCTCACCAGGGTGCCTCTAAATGCTCATTTTAGTCTTTGGGAAAATAATTCCTTGCTGAGAGCACAGGAATGTTGAGATCAGCCCAACTGCTACTTTTGTTTGTGTATAAAAAGCCAATTTCTCATTAAAATGCATGTATCCCACAAGGTGTCAGTAAGGGTGGCAATGCCTGTTCTACATTTGCAAAGATAGATTATCCATGATATGTGGTAAAGAAAGCTTAAAATCACTGTCTCTAATACCTCCAAAAACACTTATAAGAAGAACAGCAATAATGCTATGTCAAATTCACCTGAGCACAGTTATTTTGATATTTCTTAATCTTGCTTTGCTCCATTTTTCTCACAGTCCCATGGTCTGTAAATACTATTTTCTGTGGAAAAACAAAACAAGACAAAAGCTTCCTTCTCTTTTTGTGTGCCCTGATTTACTGTTTTCTTATTCTGACATTCTGCCATCTTTTTTTTACAGGCTTTTTCATTCATTTGATTCTTCATCCTTATTTTGCAGTTTTCTCAAGTAGGGTACACTTTTGTGAAATGGACAAATTTAGCCAATATTGGTAAAAATCTCTAGCTAGATGGCTTGCATGTGTCCTGAGAATGAAAGAGTGGGGCAAGGCAAAGGAAACAAAAAATAATTTCCTTGAATTGCAAGCTGCTCTTCCTTGAATTGCATGAGCTACTCTCATGCCCCAGTCAGTCCTTCTGCTGAGCTGGTGAGCTGCCCTTACCCACTTTTGCCCTTGCCCTCATGACAGGCAGCTCTCTCCCTCTTTTACCATGCATTTCTTGGCAATCTAAGGTAAAAACTGGGTTAAACATGAGGTTGTGAATAAACTGTCCAGCTCCAAGTCAGTGGTGATGAACTTAAAGCCCTTTATTTTTAATTTTGCATCCCTGCCCATAACAGGCTGGTTGGAACTCGATGATCTTTAAGGTCCATTCCAACCCAAACTGTTCCATGATTCTATGACTCTAATTGTTTATTCTCATGACTCTAATTGTTTCTTTTCATGACTCCAATTGTTTATTTTCATGAAATGCACAGTCCAAAAGACACCGTGAGTGAATCTTGGATGAGATCTCCCTGGATGCAGGCACTCCCTCTTGTTAACAAAACAGCCCATTTCTTT
>NW_005054599.1:35905-37877 GCF_000277835.1 Geospiza fortis | reverse complement strand
TCCTCCCACAACCAGAAAGGAACAGGGGTCTAAATGCTGTTTTCTGCCTCTTCAAACTGCTGGCACAGCTTTGATTTAGGGACTTGCACTTTAATCACCCATCATGTGTCATTACCCCGACAGGCGGCAGCAGCCGCCAGACACGAGCGCCGATAAATTGCGCCGAGAATCGCTGGAGCGATCCTTTGTTGATTTTCCTTTACAGCTATTCCATAGCAGATCAGCTGTCATAACAACACAGTGCCTCTGGCAACAGAGGGAAATTAAACATGAAGTATGTTCAAGGTAGCTGGTAGAAGGCTGGAATATCCCTTTTCTTCCGTGCCTTCAAACGCTCCCTGCTCCTCGCGGTAATGCCAAGCCCGTGGCAATTCTCTTGTAAGATAATTGCCAGATGTGCTGCAGCACAAATACTCAAGTGGGTTTGTATGCAAATCTTTGCAATGCTCTCATTTAAGGAGAAGTCCAGAGGTAAGAAGCTCTCTCTCTCTCTCTTTTCCTTTCCTTTTTTTAATAAATATTTTTTGAACAATATAGCAGCCCTTTTTCTGTTCTTCAAGGCTGGTTGCACAGAAATGTTTCCAGCAGAAAGGTAAAGCAGCAGATTTTTCTCCCAGAAAGTGCATACAGACTCTGCTGTATCAACAGTATCATATTTATTGCCCTTTTTTTTTTCTTTTTTTTTTCAAAGTAGCTGTCTCTCTCAGGTTTTTGATGCCCAAATGGCAACATTCAAAAGGGAGCATGGGTGAGGCTTATTTTCAGAAGTTTTCTTTCCGGGGAAATTTTCATAGTGGATACAGACTATTGAGGCTTTCCTGAAAAATAATCAATTCAAGAAAATTGTGACAATTTAGTCTTTCAAATGCCTTCATATCTTCATGGTTTTTCAAAAGCTTCATGAGGGATGGGATTCAGAAGCTGCTGTTTTATTTTCTCCTTTCCTTGAACAGATTAGTACTATAAAAACCACAGATATTTTAGCATGCTCTCCTTCCTCAACACTAATATTTCTTGTGTGCTGTTAAATTATCCCTTTATTCAGAGGTGCTATGTGGCTCTCAGATTGCAATGAACTCTGTGTCCAGGTTTGGCCAACTCTGTGCTACAGAGATCATTTCAGATCAAGGGCTGCAGCTCCTCTGTCTCTGAACACTGTTGAAACAAGACTTGAGAATAATATCTGATCTACTCTTTCAGCTGAGATGGTGGAGTGGAAGGGATTGATACCAGCTAGACAGATAATCCATTCATAACAACCATCACCGAGAAAGTACAAATGTCAGTATATTGTATTTGGCACAATTCTTCAAACCCTACTGTGCTCAAAGGCAATAAATGATAATCCCAAAATGTTCTAAACTGTGAGGAAATATTCAGGAAATTATTCTTACTGGTGGCTTAGAATCATAGAATCCCAAGGGAAGGGACCCACAAGGATCATCCAGTCCAACCCCTGGCCCTGCACAGGACAGCCCAAGAGTCACACCATGTGCCTGAGAGCGCTGTCCAAACACTTCTTGAGCTTCTTGGCAGCCTTGGGGCCATGACCACTGCCCTGGGGAGCCTCTTCAGTGCCCCGGCACCCTCTGGGGGAAGAACCTTTCCCTGATCTCCATCCTGAACCTCCCCTGGCTCAGCTTCAGGCCTTTTTCTCAAGTCTTGTTCACAATTCTTCTGCCCAGGGCACAAGTTGTGCCTCCTGTGCAGGGGAATTGCTGGGCTCAGGCCCTGCCCATGGCTCTGGGGCCATTGCTGGGCCTGGAGCAGAGCCTGGGCCTGCTCTGACCTCTGCACACAGGGACAGACACAGGGACAGCCAGAATTCACAGAATCACAGAATCACTGGGTTGGAAGAGATCTTCAAGACCATGGAGTCCAGCCCAGCCCCAACAGCTCAACTGAACCCTGGCCCCCAGTGCCACATCCAGGCTTTGTTAAACACACCCAGGGATGGGGGCTCCACCACCTC
>NW_005054599.1:13711-35871 GCF_000277835.1 Geospiza fortis | reverse complement strand
CCTTTCAGGAGCTGTGCAGAGTGATGGGGGCAGCCCTGAGTCTCCTTTTCTCCAGGCTGAGCAGCCCCAGCTCCCTCAGGGGTTCCTCACAGGGTTTGTGTTCCCAGCCCCTCTCCAGCCTCGTTGCCCCCTCTGGATGTGCTCAGTGTCCCAAGGTCCTTTCCAAACTGAGGGGCCAGAGCTGGGCACAGCACTCCAGGTGTGCCCTCAGCAGTGCAGGAACAGAATGACCTCCCTGCTCCTGGGACAGCCAGGGACAGACACAGGGACAGACACAGGGACAGCCAGGGACAGACACAGGGCCAGACACAGGGCCAGGCAGGGCTGAGGCCCCTCTCTCTCCCTGGGCTCCTCTCCAGGCTGAGCAGCCCCAGCTCCCTCAGCCTTTCCTGGGCACGGAGCTGCTCCAGGCCCTTGCTCAGCTCCAGGAGCTCCTGGCCCTGCTGTGCTGAGCAGAACACAGGAATTGCATTTGGACATTTAGCCCGGAAATCCTTGTCAGAACACACCACTCTTTAAGAATAAAAATTCTTCAAATGTATGTATTTCTGATGTTTTCTTAAAATTATGAAGTGGTTCTATATCTCAAAGTCTGCCACACAAAATAGGTCCTTATACAAATAGTGTTAGGACAGTGTTCTCATAAGTTTTTGGTTTTTTTCCCTTCAATACTTGTGGTACAGGAATAATGACTAATCACTAACCATGCCCACAATGGACTGTTGATGTTTACTGTTTATCTGAATCAAATGGGTTTCAAATGCAGCATGGATACAGGTTTACAGTCTTGATTTTTCTTGAATTTATACCTTTGTTTAATGCTTAGATAGCTACATTTACCTGGATTTTCATGCTATGAAACCTACTAATTTTTCTGAGTAATACTTTAAAATTCAAATGCTGCTGTGAATACATTAGTTTCATTTGTGAGGTGGGAGCTGTTTGCAGTGTGTTTGATGGGTTTAATATTGGCTTCTGGGGGAGGAAGTGAATGCAGGATCTATTGCAGCTTACTTTTATATTTGCAATGTCATCAAAAGTTGGGTCTATGCCTTGCTAACAAAGATTAAATGAACTTAAATCAAGAGAGCATTGGAAAGCAATTGTGGGATGTAAATTAATTTAGTGGCTATGTACAGTACACATGACTATTTCCACTTCAGAAAAGGTAGCTCTTATAGTACTGTCCTTTTTCCTTTTTCCTTTTTCCTTTTTCCTTTTCCTTTTCCTTTTCCTTTTCCTTTTCCTTTTCCTTTTCCTTTTCCTTTTCCTTTTTTTTTTTCTTCCTTTTCCTTTCCCTTTCCCTTTCCCTTTTCCCTCATCTCTTTTTGTCTGTGTCATTCTTGCCAGCTTTAAGGTACATCTCATTCAGAAAGTAACCCTGTTCCAGCAGAACAAAGCCTCAGAACTCCCCATTATTATTTTGTATCAGTTTAGGATCAGCAGAATGCTCTCTGAACAGCCAAAATAGTGGGCAGAGTCTTAAATTATATTTCTTCTTATATAGCAGCTTTTTCTGCACTTTGAATGACTTACCCACTGTATTTTTCAGTAAAAAGCTTATATTTCAAAAGTTTACTCATTCTTTTTTAAATTAATGAATGCTGTCATAGGGCCTACATCATAATTCTTTCTAGTTTTTCATTATTTATTTATTTATTAATATTGTTTATCCTTATCTTTAATTTGAATAAAGAAAACATAAACTGAGTTACAACAAAAATAGTAAAAATTATTTTAAAATATCTGAAGAAATATGCAGGACATAAACTACATTTGAGTATCAAGTGACACAGATGCCAAGTCAGTTGCATTTTTCCGTATAAATTCTCCTGCAGCAAAACTGTAAAAAAGGTAGTTTATATGCAAATATTTTATGCTTTGGATAAGAGTTTATTTCTTTTAAAAAATAGTATCACATGTCACTATCAGCCAAAGATGATCTTTTACAGCTGCTTCCATCAGTGCAACTTAAAGCTTTTTTTAAGGAAAGCAATTTTGCCTTCAAACATAAAGAGTCTCTTTTTTTTGGTAGTACTTTCTTTTCATCTTCAAAATAGATTTTCAAAAATTGTGTCGTGGTTTTGTTCACATTCCTCTGTGAAAATTCTAGAGTGGTGTTCAGTTTGAGCACAGTGCTGTGATAATCAACATAAACAAAAAATTTTAAAAATGAAAAAAAAATTAAATTAAACCTTTGCATGTTAGGTACAATCAGAAGAAAGGATTTGCAAATGCAGATTTTCTTTCAGTAATCTATTTGCTTGGTGGGAAACGTTTCCTTCACCCCATCACCTTCCCTGACCATTGGGATTTGCTCAGTGCATCAGCTCCCATCCCCACATTCAAATATTTGTAGGGTATGTGATGCTTCAACAAATCTGAATATGTTGCTTTATCTTTCTTGAGAAAACAAAAAAGGAAGTGGCAAGTTATGGCCATAGCAATTGATTTCTGAGTGTCCTCACAGTATAGATAACTAAAGAAGCACGGCTCCATTTTTAGATAAATCTTATTAGAATCCTGCAGGGCTGAGGAATGAATCGATTTGGTCTGTCAAACCAGGAGATAATGAAAGAATGAGCTCTTACTGTTGGCCTAATTACTCATGATTAATCTAACCCCATCCATTTTTTTTGTAACTGTCTCCATTAGGCCAAAGAATAATTATTCTTACATCCAATTTTTGTTTTCTTTTCCAATTCTGAGCTGGAATATTTGATCATGTAGGAACTGCGTTGTCCAGGCAGTTATGTATCTTTGTGACAATAAATTTAGATTCTCTGTCGTCAATTATTTGGTGTTTAGCTTCCACCTGGACTAATTCCTGCCCAGAGAAAGCAATGTTTTGTAATTTTATGGACATAGGTGAGCACAGAACCAAATTCAGAAAGGAGAAATTATCTTTCAGGGAGGGAATAAATTTTATAGCTCCAACCACCATTCTTGACTCGTGAAAGAGGTTTTTCCTTTAAAATTCCCTTGTACAAGTGTCCTGGTTTAGGGAAAATTTGGGAGAAAACCTTTAAAGAGGTTCCTCTAGGGCAGATTCAAGAGTCCCCTCCCCCAGCTGCTTCAGGAAAACATTTCCTTGGAGAAAAGTGGAAAAAAAACCTGTTTATTTATCAGACAAAGCATTCACTAGCACAGAAAAAGAGAACAATATTAAATAATAAAACAGACAAATGGGGATACAAGCATCATAAAGTCACCCTAGGACAACAAGGTGATGTGTTCTCAGGTGATGGTAGGAGCAGCCCAGTGTGTGCAGGGATTGGCAATGATATTAAACTCCCTGCTTTTACAAATGAAACTTCTGGTGGGATTTCCTATACATCACTTTGCAAAAAAAATGCTATTAGGCTGTAAAAGACCTCTTGCTGTGTTTTATCTATAGTAATTAAAGGCCTCAATTACCAATATTTCTACGTCCATGTGCATGAGCGTGTGGCCACTCACAACACAGAAATACAGAATCATTGAATGGCTTGGGTTCTGTGGGTGATTTGGTGAAATTTATTCCCCAACCTAAAAAAAAGCATCTTAAATATTATGCTCCTACAGCCATTTTTTCATCAGAGCCCTGATTTATAGAAGCAGTGGGAGCACAGTTGTCTTTCATGAAATCAGTGATGTGCTGAAGGGTGCTTAGCAAAGAGGATGGTTATTTAGGAAATTAAACATATGCTGCTTAGATTTGGTTTAGATTTGGGGGTTTTGTTCTTGTTGTCTTCAAATTTGGCTTAAACTTTCAAGACAAAGTTCTCCAGGAAATGTTGTAATCCTTTGGGAATGAATGGTAAAGCAGCAATGTCAATGGCCTGGCTTTCAGTCAGCACTGCAAGTTCTCTCTGTTGGGTTTCCCCATCCTGAACTTTTCTCAGATTAGTTAAAATAAACTCTAAAATCACATCATCAGTGACCTAAGAGGAACATTTTTCTACTAACAGACTTGCCATATTGACAGATAAGTATCTGAGGAACAATCCTGTTCTCTTTCTTCCTTTCCTTTCCTTGCAAAGGGCAAAGGATTCAAAGGATCTAATGTCATTTCTGAACATGAGATGGTATAAACCTGTGGTCACAAAATCAGAAGGAGACAGAAAATAGAGCTATTGCGTAAGTCCATTTTGCTGCAAATCATCAGAGCAGTACAAGGAGCATCTGTTAGATGATTATTTTTCCTGGCTTTTAATTACTAGCCATTGATTTGGGTAATTGCCCGCAGGTACACACACAATAGTGCAGCAGGATCTCACTTCTGCAGCCTTATCTCAAAACTGGCTTTTAAAATAAGTGCCTATTACTGTAAGTGCTCTGCAAGAAAGCAGCACTCTGCTGTATTTTTGTCTTCCTTTGCAATGCAACCTAAATGTTGCATTTACAACAGGAAGGAGCTGGCTCCTTGCCATGCACTTACAGCCATAAACCCACACTCTGAGCAAGGCAAATCTCCTGCTATCAGATTTTTAAGTGGTGACTTGCCGAGCTGAAATAAGGGAGAACAGACTTTCCATAAGTGGTTGCATATTGTTGTGGAAAATCCAATTACCACTTGCTAAATGCCCAGGTCTGAGATTTAAATAAGAGCTAAATGAAGTGCCTGGCTTTTAAGGAAAATGGGAATGCACCTAAACAGAGAGGAAAACCTTTACAGGAGAGCACAGTAATCCCTGGGTGCCCTCAGGAGTTTTTGCTGATTCCCTGTAGCATTCCCAGTCCTATTTCAGGGAACTCCCCAGTGGAGACACAGCTGTGAATGAGGACTTGTGAGTTTTATTTGCATATATAATGGAAATAATGCATTGCACAGAGGTGTTAACTCTCTCCCTTTGGGCTCTGAAGCCTTTCAGTGTGGAAGACCTCCCAGAAAAGGTTCAAGAAGTATTCAAGAACTGAGAAAGGAGAGAACAAGCTGGCCAGAAGGAGAAGGCTGGCACAAGCACTATTAATTTTGATAGGATGGCTTTCTCCTTGGCTGTGATCTGCTTTTACCCCCTGTTATCTGCTTATTTCACCTGTCAAGGCCCAGGAGCAGAATAAATCAGTCTCTCTTCTGAATGAGGGGGCTCAAATGTACAGAGCAGGGGCTTGGCAGCTGCTGGGCTGTGCTGGGTGTCCCAGTGTCTGCTGGGCATAGGCAGAGTAATTAAAGACAATTAAAGAGGTTGGATTTCCTCTCATTTGCTGTGGGATAGGCTTGTAGACCTGGGCAGTTACCATGGCCTTGCTGACATGCAAGCAAGCCCTTCAGATGATACAAATGTGCTTTTTAATATAAATACACACATTCAGTCTGCTGCTTTTTCCAAGAAGTTCCTTAGATCTTGTCCAAACTCAAGATTATTTCCTCCTTTGCTGATTATTCCAGTTTATTCCACAGGCAGCATGCCTTAGCTGTATAATTATAAATCTCTCACATGGACACTGTGTCTGGAGAAAGAATTGACTTTTTGCAGCATAGTTACAATTACCTCCAAAAGCAGGAGACAAGAGAACAGATAGATGAAGCCCAAAACTTAGGCCTGAAGCAAATTTTGCTTCAGCTCTTGAGTTTGAGCGAGCTGAACCTGTGAAATGCAGGAGCTTGGAAGGACCAGGGATTTAACTTGGGGCCATCCAGGGATATTTTAGCTCGGAATGCACAAGAGTTTGAGTTCTTTTAAGGGATCTGTCACATACCCCCAGCTTGCTGATACCAAAGCAGCTCAGCTTAGCAGTGTGTCAGCCTATCTCTCATGCAGAGTGATGTAAACTAACCCAGGGGAGCATTTCAAAGATGCTGAAATGGGAGTGACCTTGAGGAGCTGCACTCTCACACGAGCATCAATTGCTTTCATACCCAAAAAAGGGGAAGTCAGAATATCTCAAGTGTTATCAGCCATCCAACTGGTTTGAGCTGGGGATATCTGTACACTTTTTTGTCTCTCCCCATAAAACAAGTTGGGGATTTTTTTTTCCCCAAGGACCATTGGATACCTAAACAAACACATTTGTCATTATGGAAATAATGAGCTGGAGAAGAAAATAGTCCATTTGCCTTAAATTTTACTCATTCCTTCCCTTCCCTTCCCTTCCCTTCCCTTCCCTTCCCTTCCCTTCCCTTCCTTCTGTTTTGAGATGTTTTTATAAAGGATGTTATAATCAACAATTTCAAAAATAATGCTATTAAAAATTAATTAATATCTGAATTGTAGACATTGATTCATATAAGGTTCCTGTAGACCAAGATTAGGTTTTCCAGTTCTTATTTTTGCATGGAAGAAAAAGAGCACATTTAGTTCTGAATCGGGAGCTTTAGAAGGAATAATCAAACTTTGCTTATTTTTTAAATAATCACAGTACTTTTAAAATACAGCAGTACATGTATGGAACATGCATGTACAAATACAGAAAAAAACCCTATTTTTAAGGTAGAGAGAATAATTTCTGGGTATTAACTCCTTTGTTATGTCTCTTATGTTGGCTGTTGTTAATATTGCTCCAATTTACTATTCTTGAAATTATTGCTCTAATTTACTATTCCTGAAATTCTGACTTTGCATTTCTTGACTTTTAAAATATTTTGTAGCTTACATCATGAAAACACATGCTGTTGTTTTATTTACCTTTACTAAAAAACATCTAGTGCACACTGAAGTAAGTCCAGTGATGATTATCCTGGGATAAAATGTAAGAGGGGCTGCGAAGTACACACATGTTTAGTGTTTCAAGCCCCAGAGCAAAGTTAATGGTGCATATAAATAATTATTTGTGCATATACTCATAATCCATATGGTCACTCTATGACCATGACATGTGAAAGGCAGTTAAAGTCACAGAGATTGACTTTGCATAGTTCTGAAACACCTGGACAGGAGGGGTGTGCTGGGTCCTCTGGACTGTTGACCATAAGAGAGAGAAGGAGCCAAGAGAATGCACAGCATCTCTCAAAAAAAAACCACTTTGATGATTCTGTTTTGCAGGAGAATATCCCACCACCTCTCTTCTGGAAAAGCCCAGATAGAGCTCTGTGCATCTTTGAACCCCATTCAGAATTTCAGCTTTGGGAGGAGCAGCTCAGCTCATGGTTCCCTGGATCCCTCCTGACCTTTTTAAAATCTTTCTGGAGGATCCAAGCATGATCCAGATTTCACCAGCTGTAGCTTTTCTACACAAAGACAATTTTCAAACATCTTCCCAGGGATCCAGTCTCATAATTTCTGCAGACACATTGTAGGCAGCTTTCCTGAGGATTTTCAATGGAAATTTCATTCACCCACAGCTATTTTTGTGTGGCTGCTCCTGCATGCAAACATGAAAATATTTTAAGTGACCAAATAGAACCTTCTGAAAATCCAAATAACACAAAAATATCTATGAAATTTGTGTAGCTTTAAGGGAGAAGAGTGGATTATCAGGCTTGAAAGCAAATTTTGGCTGTCTGAAGATATCTTATTTTCTTGGGAAGCTCTAAGCAGTGAGAAGCAGAATTGAGTTTGTGGTGACATTACACTAAACCATGGCAGGACTTACATCAAGACATTGAACCATCAAATATATTGGCAAAAATATGGCAGCAAAAACCTAAGAGGAAGCCAGAGAGGGACAATTCATCAGGAAGTGGAGTGACAGGACAAGGGGGAATGGCTTCAAAATAGGGAAAAATAGGTCAGAAAGATAAATAGGTTAGAAAGAAATTTTTTACTGTGAGGTTGGTAAGGCCCTGGCACAGGGTGCCCAGAGAAGCTGCCCCTGGATCCCTGGCAGTGTCCAAGGCCAGGTTGGACATTGGGGCTTGGAGCAGCCTGGGACAGTGGAAGGTGTCCCTGCCCATGGTAGGGGTGGCACTGGATGGTCCTTTAAGGTCCTTTCCAACAAAACCACTCTGTAATTCTGTGATTCATACATAAAAATGCTTCCCATGTCTGAACTGCCTTTGTGACAGCCTGCTTTCCATGCAGACAATGATGTGAGGAGAGTGTTTTCTGTCTTGGGGCTGCAGGAGCAGGAGGGGACAGCCTGAGCTGCAGCAGGTTTGCTCTCCACGTCTCCAGCTTCATTATTTCACCGTGCACACTGATGAACTGTAATTGTTTCCTGGCTCCCCTTGGTAGGAGATGGGGTGACAAAGGGGTTTGGAGCACTGCTAGGTTCCTGTTTCCCTCACTGATCTCTATTAGAACAATCATTATGATAATGATTCTAATCTAAGCTTCTGTAATATAACTGAGAAATAAATGCTTCTTGGTTAATATGCCTCAATTAACGGGTCACCCAGCGTAGCTGCAGCAGGTTGCAAGTAAGTAGCTTTCAGGATCTGAGCCCAAATGATTATAGGTTTTCTTTCCCTTTTTAGATGAAATGGATTCATAAGCCTTACTCAAATGAATCGCTCTTGTAGTCATTAATTATAGTATACACATGTTAATGACATCATTATCAGGAGATAACATAATGTCCCAAGGACCACGTGCTACAGTTGTTTCCTGTGCAAACAATTGTGCTTGATAACACAGCCTGTCACAAAATGTCAAAAGAAACCACATGGTGTCTTGAAATGATTGTGAAATTATCATGTGTCACAGCTATGTGTATCATAAAAAATACCATCACGACAGAATTTGTCATTAGCTCTTGGGTGAGGGATACTGAACAGAACAAATAATTAAGATCTTGAACTTCTCAAGTGCAGCACATAATGCAGCACTGAACTGTTTAAAGCATATCCTGTGACTGAATTAAAGTGCATTAGTCATGAATTCAGGATATGCACAGTAAGAGGCAATATAAAGCACCTTGTGAGATTTTTATTTTCTCTTATTTATTAAAAATAAACAGAAAGGAATTAGTTGTTTTAAGATCCAACAGTTTAGTTCTCCTTTTAACTTGTATGAGGATAGGGTACTAAGACTGCAAGAAACTTGCCAGTGTAACTCTTATTTTAGCAAATTAAATCCTGCTCAAGTGAAAGTCAGTGCCAGTTGCTCAAGACCTTTGTGGGAACAGAATATCAGTCATGGGGCCTCATTTGAGCAATCTCATTTTCATCCTTTCCATGATGCAGCAAAATTTTCAAGCCCCTGGGCATCCTGTGGGTTTTGCTGCTGACAGAATGGCAGAGCTATTCACTAAGAAGGACTGAACTCCCTCTTTTGCCATCCATGGATTTTGGCAGCATTACCATCTTCTGCACTTTTCCTCCTGAACTCAAGTGGAGATTTATTTGGCTCTATATTTTGGGTTTTCCTGTTTTCCTTTCACCACTGAACTGAAAACCAAGATTGTTCTCCTGCTGTAAGGAAGCTGTGCAAAATCCTTGCCCAGAGCCACGGGGTTCTGCAGGCACAGAAAGGTGGAACAGTTCTCCCCAGGACACCAAGGGCTGCTGGTTACAGGGATGCCAGAAGTTTTCCTCCTCCAGGGTCTGCAGGGTTATGTGGGACCTGCTGGCAAACAGCTCCCTCAAAGACCCATCAGTACCCTCATCTCCAGAGCTGAGCTTTTTGTGACCCACGTGACTCTTGTTTTCAGATGTTCTGATGATAACAGGAGTACTGCTTTAGTCATGCAGTAATTAGTAATTTAGTAATTAGCCATCAGCAGCAAGGCAGACAAAGGGAGATACCCAAAATTTTCTCCCCCATCAAGAGTCTGCCCCTGAGCCCCCACAGGTGATTTCCCAGCTGCAGAGCTGCCCCAGCCCTGGGCCCAGCCCAGGGAGGAGCTGGAGCTGCTGCAGAGGGCCCAGAGGAGGCTCCAGGATGAGCAGAGGGATGGAGCAGCTCTGCTGGCAGGAAAGGCTGGCACAGCTGGCATTGCTCACCTGCACAGGAGAAGCTTTGGCCTGAGCTCACGGTGGCCTTGCAGGGCCTGCAGGAGCCCCAGGAAAGCTGGAGAGAGACAATTGCCAGGGGATGCAGGGACAGCACACAGGGAATGGCTTCCAACTGACAGAGGGCAGGGTTAGATTAGATCTTAGGAATTCTTCCCTGTGATGGTGGTGAAATATTGGAATAGGGTGCCCAGAAATTTTGTGGCTGCCCCTGGATCCCTGGCAGTGCCCAAGGGTAGGTTTGGACAGGGCTTGGAGCAGCCTGGGACAGTGGAAGGTGTCCCTGCCATGGCAGGGGGTGGGAATGAGATGATCTTTAAGGTCCCTTCCAACCCAAACCATTCCATAATTCAGTGATAATTTCAAAATCTCTGTGCTCCTGATGCTGATGTTCCTCTATATGAAAGGTACATATGAGCCAATCAGCCTTCCTGCAGCAAGCCCAAGAGAGCTGGCATGCAAATATTATAGAAAATTTAAAGGTGAAAGTCTCTAAAGCAGTATCTTAGTTTACATGTTTGGACTTTGTGGTTCTAAGTGATCCCAAAGGAGCAAGAGAAAACCATCTCAGAGGCTGCTTTTGAATTATACCTTTCCTTACCAGTAATAATGCCATGGGAATTCTTGACAGATGGCCTGGTTTTACACTTCCTGAGAGGATTCAGTAAGATTAAGATACGGATTCAGATTCCTCTTTTTTTTTCACCTGCAGTTCCAAACCTTCCAGTGCTCCTCCACAAGTCATTATTCAGGTTTACAGTGCTGCAGTTACCAGCTCGCTCAGCCCTGGCACACAGAATAAATTACCAGCGACCCTTTTTTCACCTCTTTGCCTCAAATTTCCATTCCTGCACAGAACACCATCTAATTAAACACAACAGGGGCCTTCTCAGGCAGGAGGGGGGGATGTTTTGTGACATTACCAGAATTTATTCTGGCAAAATCTGAGGCAAGGAACCGCCTGGAGACAGAGGTGGAAGAGACCAGTGAGATTTATGAGAGACTGGCAGAGCTGGCAATAGAAATTGGAAGAGTTACTGGAGCTGTCAGCAACTTTGCCATCTTCAGGATGGAAAATCAAAGGATTATTATTTGTTAGCAGCAGTATTAAAAAATGTATTTAACTGACAGAGGGCTGAGAAAGCTTTTCCTTTCTTTAGTGCTGCAGATTTGGTTGCATTTATATATATATTTATTTTTTTTCTAGTTCACCGGAGTTCAGCTTCTTAACGAGCTTTTGGTTCTTTTTAAGACCAGTTCTGGGCACTCTGCTCATACAGAGCAACTGAGTCAAGGACACAGCATAAATATAGGAGCATTTCAGGAGCCACACACTTTAAGATGCCTCCATGTTATCCTTGGAAAACCTTTGTGAAGTATGAGTTTAAATACATGAAATTACCTCAAAATACAGCAAACATAACCCATAAATTATCTGAGCAATAATTTACTCTGCAGACAATAAGGACATATTTTTAGGAAGACTTTAGGTGCACCCAGGGGTGTTCAGCAATTCTGCAAAGCCACTTGAACACTTAAAAATAAGGAAAACAACATCTGTCAAAGAAGGTGGGACGTAACAGCCTAGAAATCCTTAATTTTACCACAGAAAATGTCTTTGCATTCAGCGAGTACTAGCAAAAGGACTTCTTTTCATTTCATTTACTATTTTCTAATCCAGTGCATGATCAAAAATAAGGCAAAAAATAGAAGTAGTATCATTCACCAACTTCATAACCCTGAGCACCAGGTAGTCCCTCTACTAAAGAAGAACTTATCTTGTGGGGAAACAGTGTTTGTGTAATTAAACAATGTATTATCAAACATGATCACAACAGTCTCACTGGAGACTGCTTGATGTCTCAGTTACTGAAATTTGGTTGCTTGAATTTGCCATTTAAATTTTCTCTTTTTTTTTTTTTAATACAGATAAATTAATCCAGGGGAGATATCTTTTTGTTATATGTTTTTTTTTAATTTTTACATATTTTATAAGGCAACCAGTAGATTAGAGACCTGACTGGAGGTGTTTTCCAACCTAATTGATTGTGATGCAGTAGATTCTCAGTAGTTACTCCTGAAAATAGACTTTTGTAATTCAAGTTGCAGGATTCCATACAAAAGGAAGATAGAACAAACTTTTTTAGACAATTGTTGCATGTGGAAACTCAGACAAAGCATCCTGGTTGAACAGTCCCCCATTTTTCTTTCCTAGAATTGAGAGGGCAAAACCTGATGTGCACAGGACAACTTGAAGTTGCTCAATGTTATCAATGACCCATTTATTGGAGGGAAAAGAAAATAAATTGGGCAGGAGAAACAATCTGCTTTTATCACCCTTTTCTTTGCACAAGGGTTTGAAATGCTGGGAATCCACTGGGTTTGCCCCAGTGATGCCTTAGGAAGGCTGACCTAGAACAGAGCTAAAGAATAAAGCAGGGATTTATTCAAAGGCCTCCATGGATGCATCTTGGGCAGCACCAGAGCCCAGCCAGGGCTGCACCCAAGATGAACCAAAATGGCCCCAAAATGCACGGCCGGGCACGGGGTCTGTCCCTGGGATCAGTTCTGCTCCATTTGCACCTTGCAGTTCATTGTCCCATTCCAGCTTTAGCCCAGGCAGTCCCACCCTGCTTGTTTTTCTCTCTCCAGCCCACGGTGTTTGTGCTCTTGGGCTGAGATTTGGATCATTTGTCCTTGGTGCCCAGCTGGAGCAGGAATTGTTTTGTCTCCCTGCTCTGTGCAAGAGCTCACCATCCCAGCCAATTGTTTTGTCTACCTACTCTGTGAAGAGAGCTCACCATCCCAGCCACACACTAAAGCAGCACAGAATCTGAAAAATATAAAAGCTAAAACTTGAGGCATCACCAGTTTGGAGTTGTAGTTGCAGCTGTTTTGACAGTGGCAGCATCTTCCTTTTTAGAACATTCATATCCAGTTATTAGTTTGGCATCCTGCTGATGCTGTTATTACTTCAATTCATCTTACTGGTAAGGAAAGTTTAAAAGTCACATCATTTCCCAGCATTTTCCACTGTGAATTCCCAGTGAAACACTGTGGGACAAAGGTATAGCACTTCAACAATGAGGGATTTTTCATGCTAAATTCCAAACAACTGACAAATTTTCCTTCAGTTAAAAGAGAGCAGAAATGCAGGAGCTTCTCAAGATTAAATGTCATGATGATTTTTTTCCAAGGTCTTAGGTAATATGATAAAATTTTAATTACAGCTACAGAAGGGGTTGGTTAGAGCAGTTATTTGCAGAGGAGGACCAGCGTGGATCTACAACACAAGACCATCCTGCCCATCACTCCAGCAGTCTCTTTTTAGCAAAAAACAGAATAATTCATCCATGGGGAAGTTCATTAAATAAGAAGCTGACTAGAAGATAACTAGAAATTAGTAACAACTTTGCTTCATGATGAAAAAAGAAGTTTCTACCTTTGATTCAACAACACCATAACCTTTTGTTTTATATTTCATTTGTCAAAACTAGTTCCTCACAGAATTAAAAAGCTGGGAATGTATTCCCAGATGACCACCAGGAAATCCATGTTCCTTAGAGTGCTTTTAGCTTGAATGAATTTGGTGGATTTTGCCAGTATTATTTGGCTGAAAAAAAGACTCAGTTTTGAGAATTCTCATGAATTTGTGTAGCTTTTTCTTTTCTCCTTTTCTGCCAAAGTTTTCATTTTGAAGATGTTGTGAGCATGTTGGCCTGATTTTTAAATGGTGCTAATAAAGCCTTCTGAGAAATGCCTTTGTCAAAGAGACCACATTCTCATAAAAAGTTTTAGGTCAAAGAAATTAGCTGTTCTCTAAAGAAAAAATAACTTACAGTCTAAAGCCCCAACAGGAGTGGTTTTAAAAACCTTTCTACCAACTTACAAGAAACTCTAAAATGTATCATAGAAAAAGTAGTAAAACTTGAACATAAAATCCCCCGGGGATGTGACTAATGAGGCTGTTATACAGTGTATAAACTCACACTATACCGTTGTGATTATTCTTTTTATAATTAAATATAATCTAAAAATCCTCAAAAAACAAAACCCAGAATGACCAAATCAGCCCTTAAACCTCCTGTATTTCCTAAGGCCAAATGAAGATAATTTAATAATTTAGGTACAAAGCTTAGATCTAAGCACAGCTTTTGTGTTTGTGTGTTTCAAGGATCTGATTAACAAAGAAACAGTTGACAACCTGATTTTTAAAAAAGTCAAAGAAGCATTTTCATATTGCCCTTGTAACCAGCTGCTTCATTTATCACACTCAGCATCTGTCATCTACAATATGTCAAACCCTGCTTGCAAACACGACTTTCTTCTTCCTTTTCTGCTGGTTACATTATCAGCAGTGCCATTTTGGCCTCTGCTTTTGGGCACGTGCAAGAGGTAATGGGAGTTTCTATTCCCTTGAAATACAATTTAAAGGGGAAAAAAAATTATAAACCAAGTCCTTTGAACTCCTTGGAACGTGGGGAGGAAAGTGACCCCCAGCCCTGTGCCACGCTCTGTCCAGGAGATGGATGGCTATAATTTACTCCTGCCTCAAACACGAGTATTTATGGTGCCTCCCCTTGGCTGAGGGGTAAAAATGGTCTCCAGAGAAACAGAAACATTTCTTTTTAAGAACGTTTTGAAAAGAGGGATGCGTGGGACAGCTGAAAGTCAAGGGAAGGAGACAATGAGGCTTGCTTTGTCCTTTTTTTTTTTTTTCCAGGTGACAAAATAATTCTCCTTGTTTGCCTTTGTGGAAAATATTTACTGTTTTATCCCATTTTTTTTACTCACCCACACACATGTGCCTGTGCATGTGCAGGCCCAAAAATACCTTGACCTAAGTTATAGAGGTGATAAATCTCTAGGGCCCCTGAACAGCAAAGCACTGTCAACATCAGCACTGTAAAATTTAGCTTTAAAACTTCTTTTCAGCTGTTCTCTGGCTCCCAGCTGGATGAGCACATTGGCAGCTCTGAATGAGCCAAAATAACTATAATCCAGGTCCAAATTAGGGTGCTCTTCCTCTGGCCTCAGACATTTGGGCAATGGAGCCAAATTCTCAGTCTCTGCTTTTGTCTGGAAGTATTAACTATTCAGTGAAACAGTCCCAAAATACTCAGCACACAAGGCCTAGAATTCAGATTTGATAAAACACCGCAAAGACACAATAACAAGAAATGCAAAAAATCACCAAAAAATTCCCAAGGAAGGTTCCTATTCATAAAAGTGAGAAAAGTTTCCCTTTCTGGTTTTTATTTGCTGTAAGAGCTGCTTCTAATTTATGGGTGATTGTATCTCAAAAAGTATTACATTTAATATCTTTATAAATATTGTGCTTCTCTAAGCCCTCTTTGTTTCTTTCCTTCTTTCCATGAAACAGGTACTAAAAATTGTTAATTTAAAAATATTAAATTATTTATTATTTTTAGGTATTAATTATTAATTTAATTAATTGTTAAATTTTTTGTCAATTTGTTAATCAGCTTTTCCTAGGCTGTACAACTTTTAAGATGGTTTCCACCTCTTCAGGAATTTTTCTGCTTTTATTGAGATTTGCTTTCCCTCTAGAAACTCATGGCATGCTGAGCAGTAAAAGTTGAAACTACACCATACAGAGGAAAAGAAAAGATAAAATAGATGGAGAATTAAGGTTTTGGTTTTGCAGAAACAAGCAGACCAAGGTCATCAGACCATTCCCAAACTATTATTCCCAGATGGTCTCTCTAAAAAGGGGCAGAATTTTTACTGGATAGATGAAATAAAACTAAAATAAATATCTTCAGAGATTTATATTAGGATCTTATTCTCCCTCGTTGAATCTCCTTTCCTGTCTTTCCTGGGATTGTAGCATTTATTAACATTCTGAACCTCCTTAGTTGAGAGAATGTGGAGATTGAGATCAAACCTTTAGCACTTGATTTCCCTGACTTTTAGCTGGACTTCTGAAGGTTGGTTGCAAAAGTCTGACCAGCTCACCCTGAGGTCCTTTTATCATCAATAAGAAGACGTTTGTTGTCTTTGAAACAAGACAAATGGCCCTATGGAAGGCCTTTTTTTTTTGTCCCCTCAATGCCCAGTACAGAAATAGTCTTTAATTTTTAGCCGCCTGAGGACCAGTTGTAGTGAACCACTGATGGGTTTTATGGCCATGCTTGGCCCCTGTGCCCAGGTGAATGCTTTTGAATATTCACCCAATGCAACAACACCTATGTAGGTGTTAATATGCAGAAAATATATTTATTTATATTGGTTATGCTAATAAATTCATATAGAGAGTGGCTGCTAAATATACAGAGAGTTGTGTCTTGCAGATTTAAATACCTTAGAGTCTGTTCCTGCCATCACAGTATCAGATTACATTGGTCTATCTGCAAGTAGGTAGAAAATAAAATTATAATTCCCTCTGAACAGCTAGAGGAGACTGGTTCTAGCAGAGCCCTCTTTCTTATACATCAGCAGATAGCATTTCATGGCTTTTTAGCTCAGAACTGAGCTGTTATAGACCCAGGTCACTGTGCTTAAAAGTATATTTACTTGCATGAGTGAGCAGTGAATGAAAACCATTAATGTCCCGGCATGCCCCACTCCCCAGTACTCATTTCTGTTGGAGCCAGAGTTTCTTCGTGTGTTTCTGCTTCATTTAAACCTGTCAATACCCCAATTAGTGTTTGCTTCTCTTCCCCAGGGAGGGACATTTACACATGTCACTTCACAGCCTCCAAAATCTAAAAGACTTATGGGAGCTGCTGGGTCATAAAATAAAGCCTGATTAAAGCTTGTGCTTTCCAGTGACTTTCTGCCTTTTTTTTTTTTTCATTTGAACTTGTAAATTGTTCAGGTGATCTTAAGGAAAGGACACAAATAGAGAGTTTAAAGCATAAAAACTTGTTAAAATAAAACCCAAAAAATCCTCACTCTCCCATGGGATTCCACAGTTTCTGCTTTTAACTGATTTGCATTCAGTAAGTCACCAAAAATTAGAGTGCTGTGCTTTACAATTATGATAGCAGTAACCCTCTCATTTCACATTAAAACTTGATGCCATCTTGATGGCAGACTGAATTCAATTTAAGATCAAAGCATTGGAGAAGTTATCTAAAATTATGTATTGCTAGTTTTAACTATACATTCCTGCTCTTTCCAGCCTGGCTTTTATAACAGGCTGATTAAAGATCATAATTGATTTGGAACAGAAAGTGGCCCAAGGAATTTGTAATTAATGGAGACATGTTTCTGGTGCTAATTTTTAGGCTTCCCAACCATGAAAATGATGGTAAAACTAATACTGGTCATAAATTTCTTCCATGGGAAGATGATCTTTGTCTAAGTCTGCATAAATCACAATTACATATGTGGTAACATAAAGGTTTTTCGATCACTAATTTTTGTTTTGACAATTAGCCAAGCTTTGATGACGCTGATTTCCCAGTGCCTTGTGTGAGTTCCCACAGTTTGTAACTAATTTCCACAGGCTTTCAGTACAGCTTGCTGCAGGGGACAAAGCTGTCAGCTTATCATCCCCCCATTCCCTTCCCCTTGGTTACTGGGAAGTGCAGTTGGACAAAATGGGAATTGAAGCTGCATGCCAAAGCAAGAGAAAGTCACATTCATTTCAGAACCATGTCAAAGTCAAAGGAAAGCCCAAGAAATAGCAGCAGCCGCTGTATCATCTGAAGCCATCAGTTTTCACTGTACAAACACAGAACTAATTCAAGAAAAGACCTCAGGAAGAGGAAAAAATTCCCTTTGTGATTTGAGAGAAAAGCTCTTTTTTATTTTATTAATGCGTCTTTTGGTTAAAATTCATAGTTGTCATGCAAAATAAATCAACTTCTCTTCCTCTAATGTGACCTGAAACCACTTCTGAGTGAATAAGATATGAACCCTAAATGTTCACAGCCTTTGCCCTGACACACTCAATCAGATCAGGAGGCGCTGGTGGAGCTGCCAAGGACTCAACACATCATTGTCACTTTATTCCAGCCCAGCATCAAACAAGGCCTGTTCAAGCTTGGAAACACATGTTGGAATAATATTTATAATCAAAGTAACTTGGCTGAAATGGTGTTTTAGGATGTACAGAAGCCATATTCATTCCCATTCAGCATTTATTAATTTTTAGATTTTTTTCTCCAAAGATTACCTTGTATGGGTGTCCTAATAAGGCAGTTTTACAAAGCACTGAGTCTCTTGTTTTGTTATTGGATTTGAAATATAAATTTATAAAGCATTGGACTTGCCATTTATGTGTTTAATGTCTCTCTTTTTACACAGCAGTGCTGGTTTTTATACTTTTCTGTCAAAAAATTATTTTGCTATTAGAACTGCTAATGAATGTCTTGACTTTTGTCCAGCAATTAATTCATACAAAAATGTTTAAAAAAGCTACTGGTCTTCCTTTTAGGGCAGGTTTGGGGTAGAAGGTAATTTGCTTTGTTCAGTTTTATTTTAAAATATTTTCAAGAATATACTTACAAATAAATTTTTGGAATTTTTTCCCTATACACTACAGACTCCTGAAACTAAAGCTGAGTAAATAATTCAGTCTGTCGTATGAATTAATCAAATATTTACTTCTCTCCTCAAATTTCTCAGGTTTACATGTTTGAAATTATTTTTTCTAATCTGCAACATCAATGGCTAATAATTTCAAAACATTGGCTTTTTAAACTTGAAATTCATGCCATATTGATTACTGGCACAATTCACCCAGAATGCTTTCTATCTATGAGTTGCATTGCTTGGACAGCAAATTCTTTACTGATTCAAAGCAATACAATAAAATCTTCTATTCTAAAATCACCTTCATTAAATGATTAAATAATTCAAATGGAATTTTAAAAATATTTTTCCTAAGAGAACATGTCTCTAACGAGGTTTGCACAACAAACAAACAAACATGAGTAGGTCCCAAATGTAAAGTTAATTTTCAAAATTAGTGAGTATCAGTAGAAAGAAGTTGTCATTAATTATATGGCCATTATTATTATATACAATAACTTGCATACATAAGAATGAGATTTTTTTGTGTGTTTACATATTTCTTTGACCCTCTGAGACACAGAATTTGTTTCCCAGTCTTGGACATCTGATGAGGATTAAGAGCATGACTTTCACCTGCTGGACAGGCTTTACTAAAAGCTATGAATTTAAATTGAAGCACTTGGGAAATCCTATTCATTCAAAAGTCTCTTTTCTTCATCATTTTAATTCTAGAGATATAATATTTAAGTAAACCCAAACATCTCTTATCAGAAAGGGAAAACTGAAGTTACGAATTTTAGCAAAGCTCTTGCTGGCTCCTGAAAGTCTACTAAATTTGAAAATAAACTAACAAATATATGTATCAACTAATAGAAGTGTGACAGCTAGGCTCCCTTAAATATAAATAATGTATTTGCATGGGCTTTCTCTGCCTGAGCAAAAGGGGATGGAGGAAAAGGGAATTTTTGAGGTAAGAAAATCCCATTTGTGATGGAGAGAAGAGTGTCCTCACTGTGGCAGAATGAAAGGACAGCTGAATTTGGCTTAAATGTCAAACTCAAATTTCAATTTATTTTTTCAATATTTTCTCAATGTTTGCAAGATAAATCTGCAAACATTGGTTACAGATATTTCCCCAAAGTGGCCAGTTCCAGCATGATCCAGTGATGGAGACAAAATAGAGTGGAGAACACTCTGCCAGGGCAGAGATCTTCAGACCAGGAGAATCCCAGAATGGTTTTGGGTTAGAAAGGACCATAATTCTCAAAAATACTGAGAACTTTAGTCTTACAATCATTTTTGAATGACACATGGATATTTAGTGTTTAATTACAAACTGAAACACAGGGAGATTTTTAAGTTGCTTTTTCCAATGTGGCTATTCCCATCTATGAGCTGAAAGAGAGAAAAAATACCTCTCTCCACCCCAGCTCTCTATATAATTTTTAAAATTGATGTGAATATTTGTTTTCTATTAATTCATAAAGATTTATTCTAAAAGGATTCAAAAGTTTCTGCTACTCTTCACAAGCTTTACTTAACTTCCTACAGTCTTGTTAATCTGGATAACGAGATTGGTCTTTATCAAAGTAATTAAATATTTTCATTTTAATTTGGACTCAGTTCCTGATGAAACACTCAGCAGTAGAAGAGAAAAAATAAGTCAGATTAAGTAATTTTTACTGAATCTTAGGAAAGGCCCAAATTCAGTTTTCTTCAAGAGTAGACAAAAAGGTTTTCTTTTGTCTGAGCCACTTTCACAAGTCTTAAGGACAACTCTGACTACTGAATTTCGTACTCTGATTTTAATGAAGTTGTTAGTACTAAAAAGCAATCATTATATCAACAAGAAATATTAGCATAATAATTGCTAATTAATATGATTGTACAATCTAATATTTTGATATGCATTAGTATAGCAATAATATTTAGTGCTATAATAAATAATGGATAATAATAATAATTTTACATTATTTCTTGCTGGGTTGCCATGAAGAAAGGGGAAAACAATGGTTTCACCTGTGAAAAGCAGCAAATAAATCAGCTTTCCAAAAGAAAGTCCAACTCTAGACAGAGAAAACTCCTGGATTAATGCTGCTGGCAGAGATATGAACATCTTGAAAATGGAAATTGCCCTGATTTATAAATTGTAGCTTCTCCTTTGTCCAGTTTTGACCAATAGATCTCTAACTGTGCCCAGCACCCCATGGCTTCAGACAAACCATGGAGAACCCCAGAGAAAACAGAACTGGACTCATTTGTCCCCTGGTGAAACTGCTCCAAAACTGTGGAACATGGCAATATCCATTCCTTGAACCTGCACAGCAACATCCCCTTCCCTCCAAAAATTCTCTTATATCAATGTCTATAAATATAATTATGTGTCTGTATATAATGCACATTTGAAGAGATATAAGGCACAGCCACACTTAATATGGCATCTGAATCATCTTGATACATTTCTAAATGCCTTCACTTATTTTTAAGACATCCTAAGAGAATATCTCATGCATATGTAGTGCAGATTTAGCTTGCTTATTTACAGTTTTCTAGATCATTTTGTCAGTAAAGAACCAGCATATTTATCTCAGTTATTTGCATCAGTAATTTGATTAAAGATAGTTGGAGGATGAAAAAATATGTTGCCTAAAATATCCTTGGGAATGTGGCTTTGTTACCAGAAATCTTTTGACATAGAGGAAGATAAAAAGAAGAGCTTATGGTTTAGAATTATTGGAGATAAATTGTGAAGAGTAAAAAATCAGCTTTGGAGGAAGGGGAAATATTTAGCTGTGAGGCATTGCTATGGCAATAAGGAATCCATGTGGAAGATTATGTGAGGAGAAGGGAAGGATAAGCCGGAATAAAGCTGTATCTGAGGAATAAAGTCATCTTTCTTTACATGTTTTTATGCTGCTCTTATTAATAAAGTTTATTGGGGGGGAAAAATGAGCTTTCCAAGGAAGCCTCTGTTTTTTAAACAGTACAGAGTCAAGGGATTTGGTTTGGAACTGACACCCAGTGCAGGAGCTGGAAGAGTGTGCAAACCCAGGGCACCAGGAATATTTCTGTGTCTGCTCTGGGGTGCCCTGACCCCCAGGGCAGCACTGACTTTGACCCTCATCCATGGAGAAAGTTTCCCAGACTTCAAGATAGACCAGAATCCACAAAGTGTGAAATAGATTATAGAGAGCAGTGTAGGTGTATCACTGGGTGAGAAATTGAGGTTTTGGGGTTTTTAGTGTGTTGTGGATGGAAGCAAGATGGAGGGCACAGGGTGTTGTCCTGGGTTTCTTCTTCATGCTTCTTCTTCCTTCTTCTCCATGGGTTTGGGTGGCATTTTGTAATTGGGCAGGAAAGTCCCCATTGCAGCTCTGTGGGATCAGTTATTGGGTTAAAAGGGAAAATAATCCAGGTGTCAGTTCTTCATTGGGTAGTTTAGTCTTAAAAGTCCTTGTACCAAGAGATTGTTGGCCATTTTGTGCCTTCTAATGAAAAGCTGCCCAACTCACAGTAGTGAGACTGTTTTACTGATAACAAACAATAAACACCTGAGTCTGAACATGAAACACCATCTCAAGTGCCTTCAGTCCAGACAAACAACTGGTACCCCCACTGAAGAGAGGCAGGAGAGTCTGGAACAGGCTCCTGGATGGCTGTGGGATTTCAATCCAAGTCCAGATGTCCCATTTTCTGTGTGCTCCTGCTCATGAAGCAGGAGGAGGGCAGACCTGCCAGGGCAGGGAGCTCTGGTACCTCGTGGGGAGGCACAAACCCCTCACCCCTCATCTCCTGCATGGGCTCAGAACATTTTCACCATCACCAGGGAAACTCCAAGGAGGAGATATTAATGGGAAGG
>NW_005054599.1:4982-13700 GCF_000277835.1 Geospiza fortis | reverse complement strand
AACCCTCTAGGTGGCTTAGGGGGTTGGCTGATTTAATTAGGGATGGGAAATGAGGCTGGAAGAGGAAAATATAAAGGTATAGGGATTAGGGGACATGTGAGAACCTGAGGAGGTTGAAGCAGGAAGAAAGAAGGACAGGTGAAGGGGACTGGAGTTTGTGATGAGGGGAGAGAGATGTGCAGAGGAAGGGACATGTGGGAGGCTGGGGACATTGTGGAAGGAAGTAAGGAGGTGGCACAAATTAATGATGGTAAAGTGGACTCCTTAACAGTCTGGCACTCTTTTGAATGGGGTCTCCTATTGGACAAAATGCATAAAAGGATGTATAGGACTATTTCAAGAAGAAATTCAGGAAGAATTCAGACATTGGCAGGGAGGTTTGGAGACCCCATCCCTGGAGGTGTCCAAGGAAGGCCTGGATGTGGCACTCAGAGCTCTGGGCTGCTGACACGGTGGGAATCAGGCACAGCTCGGCCTCCATGGCCTTGGAGGTCACTTCCAGTCTAAATGATTCTGTGATCTTGCATAGCCCTGGTTGTTCTGGGTTTGGAAGAACAAGCAGATGGGCACAGAAATGCAACTTTCTGAAAGTAACTTCCTTGTGAGTACGTGGGCACATACCAGATGAAACTGAGGCTATTTCCATTCTCTAGAATATGGAATCAAACTCATCCTAATTGTCTATTTTGATTATTCATAATTTCTTCTTTTCAAATGCTCCTCTTGGACAAAGCTGATGAGTACCTCATACCCAAACAGTTAAACAAGAGGTACTTCATCACTAGTGCATGTGGAGCCTCCTGCCTCACACAAGACCTTCCTCAGAGTTCCTCCTGGAATTAGATCCCATTGATAACTCAAACCCACAGCTCCACAGGCCCTGTTAATCTCCAGTTCAGTTTGGTTTGGATCAGGAAGCCTTTGAACAGAAAGGGCTGCATCCTGACATATTGTCATCTCCAAGCATTAACAGCTCTGGCATGTGAAAAGGTCATGCCACCAAGCATTAGCATTACGGGCTGGCAATTAAAGTAATTCATTTAAATAAGGGTTTTTATTCTGCTGTGCAGCAACAAACACAACCTATGCAAGGGGAAAGCCTGGGAAGGCCTCAAATCAGATCCTCTGCCAGTGTCATCTGATTAAAACAGGGACTCAGAGAAGCTCAGATGGAAGGAGTGAGTTGTTCTGATAAGAGGCAGCCATTCATGCATAAAAAGAAGGGTCTGGGGCTACTGCAGGAGGCAGCCCTGGAGGGCAAGAGCTCAGGGAGGGGGTTCATTGCTGATGCCTCATGTGCTCCAGAAGAATGGACAGATTTATTCAGAAAGAACAGCTCTAGGTGCTGTCCAAGGCTCTCCAGCTTCTGCTGGGCCTGAACTGAAGGATTTGTGGGTTTTGATTCTTTCTAGAGACAGAAATCCAGGTGCCATTCGTTGGTGGACAAACCATGTGGGGAGGGGAGGACAGCAAAGGACACCAAAGAGATCATCCTGTTTCAAAGATGCCATGTTTGGGATTTGCAATAAAACATCCCAAGGAATTTTTTTCTTCTTCTTTGCAGGAAATTTTAATTCCAAAACATGAAAATACTTCAGGTTTAAGACTATTCTTGCTAAGAAGAGAGTACTTTTTTTCAACATTAAAATTTAAGCCCTTTTTTAAAGAATGGTTAATAAAGATGACAGGTATGTCCAAACTGTTCTGCAAAAACCTTCTGAGTACAATAAAAACTCGAATCTAGCTAGGTTTATTGTCAGTTTAATTATACTTTCAGTTCAGCACAGTTCAGCTACGCTCTCAACACATCCGTGGTCTGTAAGCTCCTTGGTGCAGAGCCTTTCTTTTAATTTTGTGCAGCTCCTGGTTTAATTGAGCCCTCATTTTGATAGATCATTACTGTCACACACACTGGTAAAACATGTAACAGTCAGCAAGGAGAACAGCAGCTCATCAGAAGGAAGCAGACATTTTTATCAGTTCTTTATTGTCCACATATCTGAACACTTATTAGTTAAAGTCCCTTTATGTGCTGTGAATATTGAATATTGAATTATGTTGAATATTGAATGCTGAATTAAGATGCCCTGTGAGCAGCAAAACAAATGAAGACAGGCTTCCTTTGGGATTCACATCCTCTATTGTCCACTTCCAACTCCTTTCTGCTAAGTTCCCTTTGAGGGCCACCAGTTCTCTTAACACAGGAATGAAAATAAAATACTTTTTCACATTTATTTCAACCTGGTTCAATATGGACAAGCTGGTGAGACACAGATTGAAGAGCCAACCTTGTATTGTCAGACCCTTCAGCTCACTGAGGAACAACCTTGTTTTGTTTTGTTCTGTCTGTTTCTAGTTCCAGCTATGATAACCTCCTACCCAAACACCACCCTGGCAACTCAAGGCCAGAAGAAGGAGATGAGCTGCACGGCTCATGGAGAGAAACCCATCATAGTCCGCTGGGAGAAGGAAGACCGGATCATTAACCCCGAAATGTCTCGTTACCTGGTTTCCACAAAGGAAGTTGGGGATGAAGTGATTTCTACCCTGCAGGTAAGAAAACAAATTGGCCCCCAAATCATCCAGATATGTCAAGGTGTGCTTGGTTTGGTTTTGATTTACGTGCAGGGCCAGAATGACAACACCAGAGCCCCAGCACTCGCTCCGTGCATAGTGGGGCAGGAGAAGAGGGAGAGGAAATTTCTGCAATCCATCCCTAATGAAAAACTCCCTCTTCCCACACTCCAGAGGGAGCAAGAGAGTGAGCCAAGCACAATACTCAATCCTTTCTGTCTCAGGAGCAGCATGGCTCATGCCTTAGTGTGTCCTTCCCTGAATCAGTTTCACCAAACTGCTGATAAACTTTGGCAAATACCAAGTTCTGATGTGTGTCACACTTACCCTCACCAAAATCACTAAACTGGTTTGAGAAAAAATGCTGCCTTTTAAAAGTGCTTTTCTCCCTTCCTTTCACTTGGTAGGGCTTGTGAGACCACTTTGTAAAAAGTCAGGATTCAAAGTGGTGTTTTACGTGTGCTTTCATGAAATCTAAAAGAATCTTTCTTCTTTTTTCGCGCTCCAAAATATTCATTTTCCATTTCCAGTCACATTTAAAAAGTGTATTTATCAGGCCCAAGGAACTAATTCTCTATCTGTCTGGTTATTGTCTAAATTTTAGTGTAACTCTTATAAAAGATTTCTTTATTTACCAGCCAAAACCTGTGTTGGATGATATGCAGTAAAATTCTGGATTTGCTCTCTGTGAGAAACCTTTGTCACTGATTTGTATGAGGAACAAAAAATTCTATGTGTGATTTTTTTCCTATTAGTATTAGTTAGTATTTTTGTGACACAATTTATATTTAGTTATAGGATTGACCCCTAGGCCTCTCTGCCACCATTCTTGTTGATTTTAATAAGATAACCCCTGGATAGATGACAATATTTCTATTTGGAAGGCTGGAGAGTTTTCTGAAGCAGTTGTGTACAGCAATTGTGCTCTACATCCATGTGTGCCACATACAAAACCTTTCACTTCTGAGAGATAAAACACCCCAAAAAGCAGAAAATGGCAGATTAAGGCTATCTCTGAAGCTCTGAGCTCAGTGATTTTGCATGACAATGTAATCTTTAGTTGTGTACTCAGGTTTTATTTTTTCTGCAGGACCCCTGCCTCAGTGAGACAGGACTTGGATTTTCACTGGGGCTGAATTAGGGTTGAGTAATGAACGGCACTGTGTGGTGCAGAGCTGATTTTTGAGACCAAACTTTTCACAGGTGGCCAATAATTGTGTGTTCTTTGTTTTCTGGGCACTTGCCCTGAGCCCTTGGGGTCTGATTTGCAGAAGTACTAAGCCCTCCTGGCTGCAGCTAAACTCAGTGGAAGCTGTTATGAACACATGAAAGGCTATTTATTGCTCAGGATTCTGAGGGAGGGGGAGGAAGGCCCTACATGTCTCAAATTGGGCTCTGGAAATTTTTGTTTTTCAGCTCAGCCACACGTGCAAGTGAACACAGCTTGACACGTTGCCACATCTCAGATGATAACTCTCCAATTTCCTTGCAGCAAGTGGGAAATTAATTCATTTATCTTAACCAGTGGTGACTGGGAGTTGTGCTCACATCACCTGGGTTTTGCTGAGGAATAAAGAGCACGTGGAGTTTCCATGGCTCAGCTAATATGTAGCAACTTGTCAAGCAACCACAAACGTTATCATACATCTGCTTCCTTAATTCCCTACATGAAATGGTGGCAATGCTCTTCATGGTGTAAGGGCTGATGAAAATAAATTCACTCCTGTTTCTGCAATGGGTGAATTCAGAGGAAAATGCTGTGAGAAAATGAATGTCTGTTTTCAGGGCACAGTTTGAACAGGGAACAGTAAATAAATTGCAGAGCAGCACACTGAACAATGAGAAGGAAATGGTATTTCAAATATCTGCTCATTTAAAAAAAATTCTTTCTTTCTTATACCTTGAATGAAGCAGTGGTCCTGTAGAAAAATATCATTATGACCATGTTTGTAAATATTATATATAAATTTCCTTGCTGTTAAACAACAAATTGAAAAGACCACACAAAACTTTATTATGAGGCACCATGCTAAACGCTACAGGGTTCACTACCAGTGTTTGAACATTTATTTCCCCACACAGACTTCAGCCACTTGAGTTATTTTCAGAAATAGCCAGAAAAATTTGGAGGCAGCAGGAGGCACCATTTTGTATGGTAAATTTCAGCCAACAGTTAAATGCTTGGCAAAGTTGTGAGGAACTGGAAACAAGGCTCCTAAGGAGAAGCTGCAGGAATAGGTGGAGCTCCAGCTCCTGACTACACGTGTTGAGCTGGTAGCCTGTGTCCTCAGCCCAGGTGCTGCTGGCTTTGATAATCTCAGTATTTTGGAAGCTTTCCTATGCAATTGTATGTGTGTAACCTGCCATATCTATTTATTGCTGTCAAGGAGAACAGTCTGAGCAATTTTTCTTGTGCCTCACAGACAAGCTGTTGGTTTATTTTCTCTGTGTGCTGTTCAATCCATCACCTCTTTTCCAACCTCCTATAGATTCTGCCAACTGTGCGTGAAGATTCTGGCTTCTTTTCCTGCCATGCCATCAATTCTTACGGGGAGGATCGTGGAATAATTCAGCTCACTGTGCAAGGTAGGGAGAGGATAACACAAGGGAAAAACCCACAGCTGTTGTAGGACAGGAAGTGCAGAAATCTGCTGGGGGGAGGGAGGTTCTGATTCTTAATTAAATGTGTTCCTTATTGTCAAAGAAATGTAGAGTTGCATTAAGGTTCTCAGTCTTTCATTTTACAGCATCACAGCTTATACCAAAATAAAAGATAAGCTTGAGTCCTTCTAGATCTGTACAAATTAATTAGAATTTTTTTCTTAAATACAGTAGTTGACAATTGCCAAAGATACTTAAAACTAGTATCTTCAGTAAGGACTGTAAACGTGGAGGATTGAGGGAGAGCAGGTTGCATTTAATTTTAAAGAACAAATGTGCTTCAAACCCAGATCTGAAATAAAGCAAAAGTGATCTCACTTCATCTCTAGAGAAATGTTAAACCTACTGTGGAACTTAAAGCAAAACATTTCAAGTTTAATCAATCAAAATAAATTGTGAGCAGTTTGCACAATCCAAATTCTAGGAATTTAGATTGCCTGGGGCTGGCGTTTCCCTCCCACAGGGCAGAAACAGCAAGTCCTGGAGAGGCGACAATATTTGAGATGCAGAGCACAGGCAGGACTCAGCCACTGGCCACTGCTCATTCCCATGTGGTGCTGGTTCCTCCTGTGCCACTCTGGACCTGCTCACAACAAATTCCTACAACTTGCAGATTTCTCTCTCCCTGCCCTTGATTTCAAGTAGCAGCAGATTCCAGAGGATGCCCAAGGCAGCCCTGTTGAAAAATTCAGGTGGAGTTTGGGGACAGGTTCCCAGTTCCACCACTGCTCATCTAAGCTGCCATGACAATTTAAAGGGACATTAGAATGGGTCTAGGGGCTGGTTATTTACCACATTAACTTCAGAGGCAGAAAGAGCTTTCAGAGGGATTTAATCAAATTATTCTGTTATTGAAGTAAGACTTTTAAACACACTCAAAGAGGAAGAAATTTTACTCTCTCTCTCCACGAAATTTGCACTTTTGAGTTTAGTACTCATTTCTACAATCATATTTCTACAATTTTTGAGTAAAATCACTGATAGTAGTATCAGGGAAATATTGTGCTCAAGGTAAAATATCTTTCCTGGCATGAAAGTCCAAGCTGGCGTGATTTAAAGGAAATGCAAACAAGAAAGTTAAAGAGGAGCCAGTATTCAAGATTACACCAGTGACTCTGAGTTGAAAAATGCTGATACTGCCAGCAGGTGATTAACAGGATCAGGGTCCCTATGGGTGCCCAGAGAAATGTCAGGAAGGCTGAGGCAGTGCCACGCTGGTTGCTGTGCCCCTGCTAAGAGGATGGGCTGTGTTCTGAGCAGAGCTGTGTGTCTGTGTTTGCCCAGAGCCCCCTGACCCCCCTGAGATAGAGATCCGGGAGGTGAGAGCTCGGAGCATCGCGCTCAGGTGGACCATGGGCTTCGATGGCAACAGCCCCATCACTGGCTACGACATCGAGTGCAAGAACAAGTCAGGTAGGCAACAATCTCAGTCATCCCCCTTGCTGCTCATTCCCCACCAAGTCTGTGCTGTAAATTGAAACTGCCTGATGGAATTTTTTATCGTGGTTTGTTTAATCTTCCGCGGGAAGATTTATCTTCATTCGTTGTCCTTTTTGTTTGTTTTGTGGTAAAGACGGTAAATTTAGCAATTGCTGCTTTTCCCTTTTACCACTTCATGCTGTATTTACTCAGGCAAAAATTTTGTGATGTTTTCATTAGTACAAAAAGTATTTTCAAGAGTGTTGAATCATCAGTCATCATTTCAGCCCTGGCTTTGTAAATGAAATCAATAATGTACAAGAGAGATTGATAATGTATCTGAAAGATGAGGAGTGGAAATTCTCCACTGAGGCTGAAGTCAAGAATTGCAAGTTTGGAGATGTGCATTGGACAACGATGCCTTCAAGGGATATGCACACCTAAAAGTTTCTGGGCTCTCTTTTCTTTTTGATTGTTTTCCTTTCTTTCCAACCACCCACCTGCTCCAGAAAAGCTTTTGAAAGTCATTCTTGCCTGATTGACTTCTTTCTCACACTAAATCATCTATTTCATTTCTCAAACACAAGAATAAATATGTAAGAATGGTGTAACTCAGCACAATCCCATTTAGGATGACTGAGGTGCTTCCTTTCTATTGATGCAGTGACAAGAGGGATTTCAGAGCTCTAAAACATCCTTGTTAGATTTAGTTTGATGTTTTCAAGTGATAATGCAGAATGCGGGCAAAGATTAAGTGGGGGTCACCATGAACATGCATTGTCAAATGATTTCTCTCTAATATGGAATGATAAATCAAGAGCAAGACAGCAAAAGAAGCATCATCAGGTTGAATGGAAATATCAGGACTCAATATATTGATAAAAGTTAAAAAAATAAAGAAAGGAAAAGAAGTGGGCAGCAGAATTGGTGTCAAAGAAAATATTTCTTTGTCTGTATCTGAAGATAAATCCTGAAGGTCATGTCCTAACAAGAGCAGATTATCTTCTTCTTACTGCAAACAACAGAAATGTCAGTTTTTAAAGTCTGAGGCTGAATGTTTGGAGATACTCAGATCAGGTCTTTGAGAATTCTTGCATACGAATTTTGTCATTAATTGAATCACTGAGAAGATGAAATATTAAAGATGATTAATGGAGAAGTTGCATGGGGTAGTTGGGGCAATTTAGAACAAAGAGGAAGAATTAAGAAAACTTCTCAGCTTCCAGGCATTAAAGGGGCAGAACATAATTTAGATTATATATTCAAGGAACACTCTACGAAGACCAAAGTGAAGCTGTAAACTGCACAACTGTGTTTTGTGTGAACTTTCCAACTCTGTTGCCTTTCCTGAGAACTTGGGGATTTCTCAAGCAGGAAAACTTTTCTGTTTCAGAGAAGGTGCAGGTGACCACAAAGAATGCATGGGCTGTATTTAGGAGCCCTCACATATCCCATAATAAAATCATAGAAATTAGGTTGGAAAAGACCTTTAAGATCATTGAGTACAAAGTTTGCTCAGCACTGCTGATGTCTACCCCATCAGACACAAAAGACACATTAATTACCCCAATGGAATTAGTTACTCCGTGGAAGGAACGTGGAGTTGCCTGTCCTGTAGGGTCCATTTGGCATCCCAGAGCGCTATGAATACCAGGAACTTGGTGTTTCAGGATGTTTTGGTACTTAGAGACATCATCTGTCTGTACAGACATGTACCTGTGGCACTCAGACCTGGCCCTTCATGGAAACCAGTCCTGTGCAGCCTCCAGACCTTTCCATCGGAGCTGCACAAAGAGCTCTGGAGACAGGAACAGGGATTTGGGTCCCTCATTTGTGCCTCTTTCACCATCCTTTTAAATGTTTTGTCATTAGGGCAGTCTTAGGGACAAACTTTAAACAGTTCTGTTTAATTGCGCTGTTCTGTTCTTATGCTGTGGTGTGAGGGGGCCACACCCGGGTCCCCGATGCTTTCGCAGAGTTGAGGGTTCCCAAAATCTTGGCCGGGATCCGCGGGGGCTCCGGCCGGGCGCGGGGCTGGGGCGGTACCAGCCATGGCCACCGGGG
>NW_005054599.1:0-176 GCF_000277835.1 Geospiza fortis | reverse complement strand
CAGCCCTGTCCCCCGGGGGGCCCAGCTGTGGCAGCCCCGTGGGCACAGAGGTGGCAGCAGAGGCAGTGCCTGCCCCAAGCAGCGCCTCTCCTTCCCTACAGAGTCCCACGGAGGCTGTGGCAGCAGCTGCTGCCCCAGATGGAGCTGATGAGGAGGAAGAACTGCCCAAGGCTCTC
>NW_005054598.1:494191-494558 GCF_000277835.1 Geospiza fortis | reverse complement strand
TGAGCTGAAGGCAGTCTAGTGGAAGGTCTCCCTGCCAATGACAGGGGGGGTGAAATTAGGTGAATTTCAGGTCCCTTCCAAACCCAAACATTCTATTCTTCTATGGTAATATTCATTCTGTCCAGTAGCAGTAAGTAGTTGAAGACAGAAAGAGCAGATTCTTCATTCTGAGAAACTGGATTTGAACTGTTTGGATCTCACATATCTGTTCCATTGAGCAATACTATATCTAGTAGCTAGTTTTCGCTCTTCATCATATACACAAATATTTTATCATTTTTAACGTTTCTGACATTTGGGAATTTTCTTTCTTTCTTTCTTTCTTTCTGTCTTTCTTTCTTTCTGTCTTTCTTTCTTTCTTTCTTTC
>NW_005054598.1:489275-493438 GCF_000277835.1 Geospiza fortis | reverse complement strand
AGTACACTTGCCATTCACACATGCAGATAGCCCTCGTCCTCCTGCAAAAAGATGTGTGATCTTGGGTCTCAAAGAATGGACAATCTTTTTTCTCGTAGATAGGTTTTTGTTCTCAAAGTAAAAGCGTATTTTTCCTGGATCTATTACCTGGATTTTTTTTCCTAGAAAGCAATGTGCTTGTGTCGGTTCGAAATGGGGAGGAGGGGACAGGGAGCCTGGCGATTTGAAAACAACTTGCAGCTTAACTAAGAAGGAGGGGTGCTTATTGAATGTGCAGCAAATGAAAGATCAGGGGAACAATCAGGGAAGGTAGTAGAGTTTCTCCTTTCGACAGCTTTTAAACGTATAGAAAACAGTACCTTTTGAATCTCCTGCCTGTTAAACTCACATTAACATTCGAACGGAAGGAGTTTTGGACAACTTTCTTTTGCTTCTTGCAAAACACTCTGCAGACCTCCATGCAACTTCTAGAACAAGATTCGGGATGTTTTCTGTACTGGTACAGTTTCTGCTTGTGAGACATAGTGGAAAAGCTTTTTGCTAACATGTAGGTGACCAGAGACGCTAAAGACGAAGATACAGAGCTCTCCAAATCTAAACACCGGTCCCGGGTGTCTTTGGCAGAAGCCGCGCTCCGGAGCGCACGGCGAGCGGTACAACGCTCTGTGCATGAAGAAGCTGCTTCTTCGCCTCCGGGAGACAGAGAGAGCGGCTTCTGCCGAAAGGCGAAGAACGAAGCAGCACAACACTGGCATTGTGGGTGCAGCTTGCAAACCGATAGGAAACAGCACCTTACCACTCTCCTGCCTTTTCCATTTACATTAACATACGAATACAAGGCGTCTTGGACAACTTTCTTTTGCTTCTTGCAAAATACTCTGCAGACCTCTGTGCAACCTCTAGAACACGATGAGAGATGTTTTCTGTCCTGGCACAGTTTCTCCTTGCGAGACATAGTGGGAAAGCTTTTTGCTAAGATGTAGGCCACAAAAGACCCAGATGACGGAGATACGGAGCTTTCCGAAGCTAAGCGCCGGTCCTGGGCGTCTTTCAGCAGAAGCTGCACTCCAGATCACAGCACTAGAGGTACAATGCTCTGTGCGCAAAGAATCCGCTTCTTCCCCTGCAGGAGACGGAGAGAGCAGGAGCTTCCGAAAGGGGAAGAACGAATTCCCACAACACTGGGATTGTGGGCACACCTTTCAAACATCTAGAAAACAGTACCTTACCACTCTCCTGCTTTTTCCAGCCACATTATATTCGAATAGAAGGAGTTTTCGACAACTTTCTTTTGCTTCTTGCTAAACACTCTGCAGACCTCCCTGCCACTTCTAGAACAAGATCGGGGATGTTTTCTGTCCTGGCCGCTTCTTGGTCTCTGGGAGGCGGAGTGCAGGTCAGCTTCTGAGAGAGACAAAGAATTTAGCCGGCAAAACAGGAGGCTTATTTGCTCAGCTTTCAAACTGCTAGAGGACTGTGCTTTGCCACCCGCCTGCCTCTTAAATTGGCATTAGCATTCGAATGGAAGGATTTCCTGAGCAATTATGCTGTGCTTCTTGCTAGGGCTCCTGCCGTCCTCCGTGGAAATTCTTGCTCATCGTTTTAGGTTTTGAGATGCAGAGAAGTTGATGGCAGCTGCAGAAAAGAAGAAGGGCCCCGGTGAGTTTTTAAAGAAGCAAAAGCATATGCGGCTGGCTGTTCTTGTGGATAAGCAGCTTTGGATTTTTGCAATTCCCTTCAGTGGGCACAAAAGCATGGTGCTCTTCTGCTTCATTCTTCGCCTTCTGTGATCTGCAGAGGACAGAAGGTGAGTGAGGTTATTCAGATTTGCCCCTTTTCAGCATCTGTGCTACATGTAGGCACTCTGACATCTCTCGGGGTCTTTTGGCTTATTTCGAACATCAATAAATTCATCGGTTGCCTCCTGTCGTTCTGACGCGGCTGAATGTAATGCTCCTCTCAGCTCTTCCCTGTCTCTCAAGAGCTGGTGTGGACACGACGACAGATGAGGGAATTGTTCCCACAACAGCCTTATTTTCACTCTGATTTTGTCTTGCTGTCCATTTTTCTGTCTTCTGAGGAACTTGTGCATGAAGCCAGAGTGGAAGTTGATGCTGATCTAGCTGGGAGAGTGACTACTACTCCTTTCACTATGTTGAGGAGAAATTTGCATGTACTGAGGATGGGAAGGTCTGTGGTATTTTACTTGGGGCAGTGGAGACTTTTCTTGGGAAAACTCTATGGTCAAGGGGAGCAGAGGGGGCACTTGCCTTTTTGGTTGATTCCTGCAATTCCTTGCTTGGCAAAGGTAGGACATGTTTTCCTCAGCAGGTGCAGGATTATGTCAGTCCTGAAATAAAAACTCAGAGAAAGCAATTGCTCCTGTGGTATGGAGGACAGCCCCTCCCTCCCTAATTTACTGTGTCCAGCACAGGATCACAATGTTCAGACCTTAATTACTGTCTGGTGGGGTCTTCTCCTTGTTTCCAGTATATTCATTCCTGTCTTACATGCTTCCACTCCCCACATCTCATGTTCCTTCATCATTTTGAAATCTTCGCACATTACTGGAGCAAGGTTTGCCATCTGGAAAGTCTGCCACGGCTGTGAGTCCATGGGAACATCTGGAGTAAGAGGCAGCGTGGTGACCCAGGACCCCATCTCCCAACGACCTTCACCTCAAAGGAGAGGGGCACGTTGCTGCCAGCAGTCCTGTACAGGGGTAGCTGAGAGCCCTTGGCTTTGAGAGTTGAAACTGGGGCCAGGATGGAGGCAGCAGGTGAGCAGGGCACTGTTCTTTTGGCTTTGCTTTCAGTACTAATGTGGAAGGGGCTAACAGCGGGCCTGTTAGCTAAAGGAGTGAAAAGAAGCTGAGAAGTAAGAAGAAGCTGATAAGGAGCTCTCTCCAAGGCTGTAACCAAGGACACCAAGAGAAGAAAGATAACAGAACCTTGCAGCTGGACGAAGTATTTTTAGAAAGTTAGTTTAAGTCACTGTAACTTTTCACCAATAGTGTTATGTTGACTTATTGTGGCCAACAGTTAAGATAGAAGAAGCATAAACAATTGGAAAGTGTGTAAAAGGTCAGCCATGTTCAATAATAAAGAGTTGCCATCTGAGACTGCTTGTGGTCTCTGTTTTGTGTCATGACCGCCTCGACAGTGACATACTAAAACATCGGGTAACCTTGGGAAGGAGATTTAAACACAACATAACAAGCACTTAAGTGCTCATCATCCCACTGGACTGCTGCAGAACAAGGCACTAATGCCAGAACTCCCCCACAGTTTTCCTTCAGCTGGTGGCATAACCAGGGAGCATCACAGAAAGGCTGAGGTGCTGCTCCCACTGGCCTTGTGGCAGACCAGTAATCTCAGTTGAGTTTCCAGTGCAAGAAATCACAGCTTTTCAAAGCATTCTCCCTTCCTACCCTTTTCGTGCAGTTTTGCTTCCCAGAGGTGCATCCTGCATGGTTCTGTTGTGCTGGGAAATGAGAGTATCCAACTACAAAGGTTCATTAACAGAAACACCTTTTACCATTAAAAATGCGCCGTTGTGTGGGACAGGGCTCTGTGCCCTGGGGAGAGCACTGCCGTGCATCCAGGCATGTGGTTTTACAAGAATTGGAGCTACAATTTGAAGCAATTTAGGTTTTTACCACTCAACTGCAAGGTCCTCTTTACAGCATTTGTCCTTTGGAGCTGGATAGAATTAGACTCTCCCCCTGGTCTGCAGCCATTCTTTTGTGTTGGCAGTGGTTCTAATTATGCAGCAATGACCCTTAATTAAACCACTTCTTGTGTAACTACACATGCAGGCAATGCAGCTGAACAAATAACCTGATAAATATTGTCACTTGAAAGGCATAAACCCACATCAAATCCTTAATTGGAAAGTCAGATTGTAAATTGCTGCAGATTTTTAGCCCTTTGCTCTTCAAATGATTGAACAGGAGCAGTGGCCAAATACCCTGAATGCTCCCAAAACCTTGGTTGAATTAATTTTATCCAAAAGATGTTATTTGTTTAGGAAAAGCGAATGATGGAACCTCATTAACTGTAACATTTGTCAGGCTGATCTAGAGGGTATCAGATAGGTGGGCTCAGGTAGAGACATCGAGTTCCCCTTCTGGAGGATGGGTGATTTTGTGCAAATTGCTGGAT
>NW_005054598.1:471134-489265 GCF_000277835.1 Geospiza fortis | reverse complement strand
CCTGCTGCTTTCTGCCTTGCTGTTTTTCAGTGTGCACTAAAAAGTCCCTAAAGCTGGGACTGTCCGTTGTGTTATGCCATGGGCTGCAGCTTGCAACCTGTAAGTAGAAATGCAGCCAAAAGATGATGCTTACGCACATGGCTGCTCCAGGTTTCTTCCCAAAATGCCACACAAGCTTTCTGCAATTTGAGATCCAATTTTTATTGTTCCTATTTTTAGGGAGCTGCTGCAAACAGCAAAGCTTTTACCTTAATTTCTTTGAGTCCGCTGTGAATAATTCTCTGGAACTGCTGGTGTGTGGGCCAAATTCTTGCCAAAGGGATTTAATATCTCCACTTTGGCCCTTTTACAAAGTTTGACATAGAGGAAGTAAGTTGGACTATGAAAAATTCCAGGCCCTGCATCACTAATTTGTCCTCCAGCGAAAAAAAACCCCAAAGACCTTGAGACAGTGCAGCAAGGGAAAACAATTAAGAACTAGCACTGAATTCAGAATTTCATGCTGCTTGTAAAAAGTGTTCAGCTGGGGGCTGTGGGGAGACAGCATTTCAAATCCTTTAATACATATTGACTTTCTGGTAGTTCAGCTTTGTGCTGCTGAATGCTTCCCTTTCTATAGGTAATCAAACAGTCTCTAGGCATGGAGCTTTGTGGGAAAATATTCTGCCTACAGAATGCACTACAGGTATGAGTCTAAAATGAATTTTTTCCCCTTGTCTGCCATCAGTGGAGGATTTTTCCATGACAAACTCTTGGGTACTAATAGACCATCTGGTAGCAGTAGAAGGAGTAGCAGAGCAATTTCCAGTAGCTCTGGGCAAATTCAGTTCTATTAAAATTAAATAACCGCAGGAGCTTGTTCACAAATTTTTGTTACCTGGAGCTTGGAAGACACAAGGAAGAGACTTCCCAGAAGCTTCTTTCAACCACAGATGCCAAGAGAAAAGGATGCAGCTCTGCAGTGACAAGATCCGTGCATCTGCATAGAATTCAAATGGAGTTGAGTTCATTGCAAATCAAGTTGTCAGGCAGGTCCTCCAGTATTTCCTTCCCTCTCACAGTGGAGTCTCCACACTGTCATTAATGCAGGCAGCTCTACCCTTCCCACCTCCTACTGAAATGATTAAAGAAGTGCCAAACGTGCCAGCATGGATATGTCACCCTCACCCTGCGCCTCCTGGTGCCTTCAGCAGAATTCTATGAATGAGCAGAGAAGAGGAGCCTGGGCAAGGTACTGACAGGCTTTTCGGTATTGAGTCCCAGATCAGGGATCTGCAGACCACAACTACCAGCTGAAGGAAACACCTGAGGAGCAAATGTGTCCCCCAGAGGTACCTGCTCTTCACAGGCAGGCGGCAGCAATGCTCCTCTAGCTATGCCGAGATCTGAAATTCTCCGGTTCTGGAGCAGATATTTTGGGTCACTTTGAGGAAGGTATTTAATCTTCCCATGTTTCCATTCCCCAAGTGAAAGACAGAAATAGCAGCGCTGCCTTCCTCCTAGCAAAGTAAGTATATTAAAGATTGTGAGGTCATTGTAGTCCTGGAAGGGCCTCAATGGAAGAGATTTGCATTCATTCATTTGAATGCATTTGTTGTGCATTATTCACTCAACCCAGAGTTTTAATCTTCTTTTCTTCTCCATCATTGTAACGTAAATTTCCTTGAGCTGTCTCACCAGAACTCAGTCCCTGTTGAATCCCTGCCTTGTTTGAGTGATTTCTCCAATTTTTCCTTTAGCAGATGATGAGGTTTATGCTAGCCCTCATCCCTCCTCTCAGTCTATCCCAGGAGAGCTGCAAAAGCTCCCTCCGCAGGAAGCACCAGTGGTTTATCTGGGAGCTTGTGCAACTTCTCGCGATAATCCCTCTTCTGTTTTTCCAGTCTAGTGATGTGTGGTTTACAGCCTTTTCCAGACCTGCTGCACTGCCTCATGCTGGGGGGTTGGAAGCAACTTTTCCACCAAAGCATCAGCAGCATGCGACTCCTCTTGGCTCCCTTGGGACATTTTGGTCTGGGCAGAGGTGCCTGGACACCCCTTGCTCATGCAGGTGGGAGGCCTGTGTTTCACAGAGGTGCAGATGGCAAGCTGGGTGAGCAGCATCATAGAATCAGGGAATGGGCTGGATTAGGTTGAGAGGGACCTAAAAAATCATCCAGTTTCAATGCCCATGGACAAGGGCACCTTCCCCTTACACCAGGTCAACCAGAACTTCATCCAGCCTGGCCTTGAACAATTCCAGGGGTGGAACATCCAAAATTTCAGTGCTACATTTGGATTCTTCTTGGTTTCTTAACTTCCAGCTTTTTTGACTGTTTTTTTCCAGCAGGAGTATTTGATACTCTATTATCAAACAAATCCTGGCTCACACAGGCAGAAATGTGCAGGAGGCATATAATTCCCAATTTATTAACTTGGTTGACATGATGTTATTGAGAATTGATTGTAATGCTTAGTGGCATTAATAGTGCCACTTCTCATCTCCCTCGAGACCTGAGCACTGCCCTAGAAAAGCTATGAAGGGGAAAGTGTCAGCAAAGGTGCTTCAACCTGGATTCTCCTTAATTTCTCTTTTGCCTTTATCTTTTGTAATGTCCAAAGCTGGCTGCCTTGCCCTCTTTCATGCAATTGGCCTCTCATGAAAGACCCTAAAAAATTCAAACATGGTATTCATTGAATCATTGAATCATGGAATGGTTTAGGTTGGAAGGGACCATAAAAATCATCTCCACTAGACCACATTGCTCAGAGCCCTGTTCAGCCTGGTCTTGAACACTTCCAGGGATGGGGCAGCCACAGCTTCTCTGGGCAACACCTGTGCCAGTGTTGTCTCTGTAACCAGTGTGTGCTAATAATTTGCTTCCACCTTTCCCAAATACTAAGGGATCTGGGCTTGAGTCACATTATTTTGGGAGTAGGAAATGCCCAAATTTCATTTCCAACTGGTTCCTTGATTCCCTTCTCTGGTGCATTCCTCCAGCAAGAGGAGGGGGAAAGACAAGCCATAAGCAAAACGAAGGCCTTTTCCCAGTAGCTCAGTCTGCTCTTTGGCATCCAGAGCAGACTGTCTGCTCTGGACTGAAAGTTGTATCATCAGACTCGCATTTCAGCCTTGCCACCTGACATGTTATGACAAGCTTTTAACTTTGGAGCAGCAGTGCATGGAAACATGTCACTACTTTGGGAGCAGCACGGCACAGGCAGCCAGATCCAGTTCCTGCTGCAGGAGTGTCAGCACCTCTGAGCCCCACACCCATCCTAGCCATGGTTCCTGAGGAGGGAGTGACCTGGGATGTTTCAAATGGCCTAAGCAGACCTGAGGCAAATGTGTGACCTCCAACAAGTAAGATTCTGGGAGCTAAGTGAAGCTGGGTGGCATTTTTCAAGAAGTAGGTGCTTATAGTTTGCAGGACCTTGGTTTGTAAAACCAAGGCTGTCTAAGAACCGAAAAAAAAGGATGTTGGAACTGGAGACTTCCCACTGGGATCAGTGGTTAACGAGGGCATGGGCTCTGCTGGTTTATCTGTGCCTATTGCTACTGGTGGTGGAGGGGAAATACAAGATAATTCTGGAAAAATTCCCAGAGATGAGTCTACACTTCAGAGTAGCTGAGGACAGCTACAATTCAGCTGGCAAGAGGTGAGCAGCAGGAGCTGCTGCAGACTTCATCTTCTCAGTGGCTTGTTCTCTATTTATCCCCTCACTGCTCTCTATCCATTTAGGCACACCTGAGTGATACCAAAAAAGGCTTTTGACAACAAGCTGTCTCTGCTTTCCCAGCTTCCCTGTGCATTTTTGTAGGTTTTTTGCAAATGTATTGTGCTCTGAGGAAATGGTCACTGCTGATAGAGCTGTTTCCTGGGGCTGCCAAGCACCAAGCTATGCTGACCTCATCCCGCTCCCTGCCATTGCTCCATCACAAAAAAGGGACTGAGCAGGTGAAAGCAGCCTTTGAGCCAGCTCTGTGACTCCAGGGTGTACTTGGGAGATGACCCACCATGGTGCCTTCCAACCTTCCCCATTCTGCGGTTCTCTGCATTCACAAGCACTCAATACTTCTGAAAATGTGCATTCATGAGCCTGTTTGACATTTTAAACAACATTTGTCTCCACCTGAGAGTACAACTCCAGTAATTACAGCAGGCCAGTACTGAGGGAAAGCAGTGTGACCCAACCAGTGTCCTACAGCTGAGACCTCTTCATCCCTCCACTAGAACAGTCTCATCCATGTCTGACCACAATCTGAGAACGAGTTGTCACAGGCCAAATCCAGGCCAGGGAGCGAGTGCACTTGGCACAGCACCTGGGTCACTGGACGACGCCCAGAGCTCAGCCCCTGGGCATGTTCAGCACAAACATATTTCTGAAGATCACCATGGGCTATGTGGAGCTGTGTGCTGCAAACTCCTCTGTGACAGCAGTCACAAGGGTTTTCAGGTGAGGTGAGGGACAAGAATGTTGACTCCATGATCAGAAGGCTTGATTTATTATTTTATGATATATATCAGCAGATAACCATTGTTTACTACATCTCGTTGCTGAAACTTCTCAGCTTCATCAGGAGAAATCCTAAGAAAGGATTTTTCATAAAAGAAATGTCTGCGACATTCCTCTATCCTTGTGTAGCGTGAGATGGGCAGGTTGGACGTGGCCAAGTTTCAATGACCACGCACAGGAAAAATCTCACACCCTTGTTGCTCTCTGAATTTTCAGGAGGGAAAAAACCCTAAATCCTGCCTGTAGGTTAGGTTTGGCTTTGGAGCTTCTCCTGGGGCAACTCAGAGAATGACTTAGAGTCAGCTCCAGAGCAAGCAGGGTTGATGCCAGCTCACCTGTTGCTGGACCATTTCATGGGCAGAGTAGGCAGATAAGATGTCCAAAAAAGTAACAATTGGCTCAGCTGCCACCATCAGCACTGAAAGCTTTGGCTGTCCTGCTCTCCCTGGCCTACTCATGCTGTGTGGGCTCCTTGCTGCTCCTTCCCTCAGGCCTTTGGGAGGGAGGGACAGCTGACGTTGCTGGATGGCTCACATGTTCTTGCATAAGGACAACGGCTGGTGTTACCCAGGAGAAGAATTCATGCTAACAAAAAGGGGAAAAATTAATTCCTGCTCTCTCAGTGCTCCCAAATCCATCCTGCAGCAATGACAGCATCATTGCAACACTGCTGGCTTCCTCACAGCTACTGAGTTTCTTCAGGTTTAATTGTATTGTGGGTTTTTCTGTGATCCATTTGTTTTAACTGAATATTCCTTGGGTCTGGTTCAATTTTCCACCAACCTCAGTCCCAAGACAGGCCTTCAGTCTTCTAATGAGGTCAAGAAGCTACTGCAAAATTCAGAGCAAATGGGAAAGAAGAAATTCTGGTGACAGGTCATTCACAATTTTAAAGAGCAAGAGACATCCCTCCCTGGCAGGCTGCCTTTTTCTCCCTGTAATCTGTCCTACAAGGAGGATGGGAGATAATTCAGTGGCAGATCCCTCCCTGGACTGATAAAAAGGGCTTCAATTTACCAGTGTGGTCTTGGCACTGCAGAACAACATTAGAATGATGACACCCCTCATGATAAATTTGAAAAAAATGACCTGAGTGTTCATTATACTTTGGATGAAAAAGAAGACAAACAGCACATATGTCTTGAAGTGTTCCTTAATTAATACCCACAGATAGTTTGTCTGATGCACTATCTTCCATTAAAAAAAAAGTGTCATTTTCTTGAGGTTAGTCTCCTGTTTTCAGAGGAAAAGAAAAAAGAAAAAGGAAATTATCACCTCTGTAGATGGGAAAGCAGAGGCAGAAAGAGGGCAAGAGAACTGTTCTGTAGAGCTGAAAAGGAAAAGGATCACATTGCTGATTATCACAGCAGTAATTTTATCACAAGTCCTATAACTTTGAGGGTGGACTAGCTAATAGCTCAATTATCAGGGAAAATATCCATATTGCTGCTTGAAATGTGCTGGACAAATCTTCCACTCATTTTGTTATATATCTGTGTACCTACACCAGGAATCAAGTTTAGAAAATCCTTTTTTTCTACTGTCCCAGTTCAGGGCAAATTTGGGAGAGAACCCCCAAAGGGTCTCCCCTAGGTAAGAAGATTCAATCAGCTCCTCCCCCCAACCGGTCTGGGAGAAAATACCTCCTGAGAGAAAAGTGGAAAAAACTGTTTATTAAACAATAAAACCTAAACAATGTTAGACAATAAAACCCCTTGTTGCTCCAAAAGAGATGACAAACTGAGGAAGTCCCCTCCCCGGGTTGCAGTTCAGCTCACTCAGGCTCTTATCAGTCCCTCGGGTGCTGGAAATGTTGCAGGCCAGGCCCAGCCCGGTGGGCCACAGGTGCCAGCTGCTGGTGCTCTTCTGGGTGTTCAGTCCAAAGCAGGTTTAAACAGGTCCAAAGAAAAGGGAAAAAAGAAAAAAACACAGTTCAGGGAACTTCTTTGCCTCAGCTAGTTAAACTAACTAAAAGCAAAGGAGAGCTCTGACCTGCCGTCTGTCCATCCGCAGACAACACAGTCCAGGAGGAGGAATATGGAGGAATGTGGAGGAGTGAGTGCAGTGTCTGAAAACAAACTGCACTCTTCTTCTCTCCGCCTTCACTCTCTGCAACAAGTCCTAAAGGTGCAATATTTATTATTCAGCATAAAGAGAACAAGACGACTGGGGATATAGTCAACCAAAGCATCATATCATCAACAACCTAGGACATCTACCCATATTCTTTGCATTAAAAGAAACAAAACAAAACACCTTCACTGGCTCCTTCCCTAAGCCCCAGCATTCAGGGCAGTGAAAAATGGACTTTGACATCATTGACTGAAAAAAAGCCCTTTTTTCAGTCTTATTCCCTGAAAGAAAACAATTGGCTCTTTATTTAAGGTTGTCCTGCCTTTCTTTTTTATCAGATTTTCCTTAAAAAGTCTGGCATCCTTTGCCCAGTGTTAACCATGCTTGCTGGAAGCATTGAGCTGTCAGCAGTAATTACATCCATGAGTGTTGTGTCATTTAGTTCTAAACAGGAAAGGCGGGAGACAGTGCCTACCAGAAGGAGCAAGTCTTGGGAAAAGCCTTTGGAAAGGGATACTGTTGAAGATTGCAATGCAACTTGTTTTCCATTACCATCTGTATGGCAGATTACCTCTGTCAAGTGAGCAGTTTGCTTTATCTCTCTCTTTGAGTGACCACATTCACACCTCCCTCGGGAGGGGACATTACTGATAACAGACTATTGAATGTCACTGACTGATAAGAACTATAACATCCCATTGTGAGATGCTCCGCCCAGAGGGAGGAGCCAAGCATTGCTACCCAGATATAGTCCAGGAGTTTTTGAGACACTGGCATGCCTTTCTCCACAGGATTCCCCAGAGAAACAGCAGCTGTCTCTTCCACGGGATCTTCAGAGGAAGAATACATCCTTCTCTACAGATGCCCGTTGCTCCAACAGAACCCCACCTGACACTTCAGGAGGACTGCAGCCACATTTTCAATCAGACTGCCACCAACACCCCACACGGTGTCAGGTTGGGTTCTGACTCTGTCGGTGTTGTTCTAGTGTACTGCATTGTTTATTTTATCCTTTTTTTCCCCTATTAAAGAACTGTTATTTCCTGCTCCCATATTTTTGCCTGAGAGCCCCTTAACTTGAAATTGATAGCAATTTGGAGGGGTGGGGAGGGTTTACATTCTCCATTTCAGGGGAGGCTCCTGCCTTCCTTAGCAGACTCCTGTCTTTCCAAACCTAGACAGATTTATTAAAAAACCCCAAAGACCTGAAATGCCCATCACAGGATCCATGGGTGGTTGGTGTCCTGGCAACTGGCTGAGAAGGGCTCACCAGCAATTCCTGGGAATGGTCTACTGGTGGGACATATCCATTGACTTCTTCAACCATGTCAATTTTAAGAACTCATTAATGTTAGAAATTATTCAAACAGGAGAAAAGACAAACAAAAGTCAACATTTGGTGTGATTTTGATAGCTCCAATTTCAGAAATAGAAAGGAAGGGATTTTGTTAGTGTACAAATCTTCTGCAAAACTTCTTGAGGTCAGAGGGTTCCTCCTCTGTTTTCTACAGGACAACTGACTGCAGAGAAGCAAGGAGAGATTTTTATTTGTGATGTTTGGCATTTAACCATACTGGGAGGTGGTACAAAGTGAGACCTGAAGGGTGGTGGCTCTTTGGTGGTGAATGAAGCTCTCTGACAGCTGCTAACACCCTGTCATTGGGCCAGGAAATAAATGTCTGTGTGCTAATCCTGTTAGAGAAAGATGCTTACCCTGGGTATCTGTCAGCAGGAACCTGTACCTCCAGGCCTTGGTAGCACTGACTTTTTAGCCAAAGCTTCCTGCTGTGTATGAAGTATCCCATCACAGAACCACAGAATATCGAGTTGGAAGGCCCACACAAGATCAAACCCGCAAACCTGGTATCCTTAGCACCATGTTCCAACCAGCTGAGACAGTCTCAGGGTCACCACTAAGCCCATGAGCAGAGCAAGACTTTCCCATGGTGCTGCCAAGACCAACTCAAGCTGGTGATGTCACAGGCGGCATCAGCTCACCAAGGTCACTGTGCCCTTGCTGCCAGCCCAGGTGTCAGAGCAAGGAGGAGAGAGCTCACCCTGTGCTCACCACATCCCTGCCTTGGGACTGACTGCCAAAACGGAGCTGTGCCATGCATGCCATTGTCTGCATGGCAAAAGCCACTGAGGAAACTGTCATGTCCTCCCTGAAGTCTTCCCTGCAAGCTGGGTCATTGTCAGTCACTTTGGGAAGACTGCATTTGCTGCCCATCAGCTGCACTGTGTCTTACAGGAATTTAAATACCCTAGGCTTGGGTTGATCCTGAGCAGAGGGCAGTAAGGAGAAAGGGAGAAGGCTGTGCTGCAGGGCAGGTGGATCCAGGCAAAGCCGATTTGGGGAGTAGGATTTGTCTAACAGCATTTCATTTTTCACTATTAGAACTGCATGTCAACAGAATTCAAATATCTTCCTAAGTCCCAGTAGCCTGCTTGAAAGTGTTACATCTTTATCAGACCATTGATGGTCCTTCTGAAATGTGAGTCTCACTGGCTGCATCCAAACTTTGTGCTTGAAGAACATTCCTAATTAAAGCAGATTGGGCCTTTGGGGAAGAAGGGGCTGCAAAGCATTTCCTAAAGCATTTTCTACTCCAATTTCATTGTGAGGAAATACACCTGAAGGGTGATGCAGGGATTAGGATTGAGACAAATATGAGTTTGGTGGGTCAATTTTACTTTGAGAGCTTGAGAAACACAGGAAGCCCAAGTGATGATCCCAGAGGGTTTAACACAGAGGTTTCACCCTCCCAGAAATACAAGGGCCTTAAAACCACTGTAAATTTGCTAACATCTTTCATCTTACTCCTTGCAATCCAACCTCTTTATATTTTCTCCATAATTGTCTTTACAGATATTAATTACCATTGATTTAAGTTTTTCTTTGGTTTTACAATTATTTGCAGTGACATCATTTTCTACCTTTTTATAGTCATTTCTGCATTCAGTAGGCGTGGCTACTACCTGCATCCCTTTGATCACCTGCTGAAAGAATTGCACTCAGCAAGGTGTCATGCAAAAAGATTAGAGTTGCTATAGCACAGAAGAGTAGAAATTGTATTTTTTTAACCTGTAGATTGCCAGGTATCCATGACAACATGTCCCATTCCCATCCTTTCCACCTTTGGACTGGTACACGAAGTAACTTGATTTCCTTTGTTATTTGTTTGACCACTTTTCCGTTGCCATCTCTTTGCAACAGCAGTTTGAAGAATTTCATTTGCCACAAACTCCTCCTCCTCCTGCTAATAGATAATCTTATACCATCCAATGCTGAAATATTGCATTCCTCATTTGAGTGGGTTGGTCATCAAGAAGGTCAAGAGCTGTAGCTGTATGGTTGCTTATTATTTCAAAGATAGCTTGTAACCTAAATATCCCATTCAAATTATAAATGTGTTCTCTGGTACCTCATATTAATTCATAAGGATTTCAAGTGGCTGGTCCATAGTGGGGTATCGTTTTTTCTAGTGGCCATTCATCTTTTCCCCATTTTGGGGTGCTCCCTCCAGCAAGGGCTGCAACAATTAATTGCTTTCTCAAATAAAATCATCATAGATTTTGATTCTTAAGTGATTTCCCTGAACTTGTGGTAGGTCTAATATGCCCCATATAACATCCCTGAGCATTCCTGGCTTAAACTAAGCTGACAATAGAAAAGTAGAATTAGTAAGGAAAATATTCTAATTGTGTATTCTAATGACCTAGTCTAATTTTCACCTTGTCTTCCACGCCACCTGTGGCCAGTGAATGCACAGAAACCACGTAAGATAAAGAAAACAATGACAGCAAGTAGTAGCCCCCCAGTGAGTGGAGATTCTAAAGGAAGGTGTCCATACAGACTATTTCAGCAGACAGTCTGTGGGTAATACACACAGCTTGCCCCAGTGTCAACGCATTGGCTGCTGCTCCAGATCACTTCTATGGAGTGTCAGTCAGAGCCTGCTGTCCTTCTTTACCAGCTGAGATGTCCAAATCTCTAGGGCCTTAGAAACCTTGACCAGAGTGTGATAGGTCCATCTGTGTTCAGCTGTCTGATGGTTGCTTCTGTGGTCAGTAACACGTGGAAAGTTCCACATCACTTTGCCACCAGTGGTATGTCTTTCCACTCCTTAAGCAGGACTAAATCCCCTGGTTGGATGTTCTGAATAGCCAGAGTCCAAAGGCAGGGGCTGTGCCAGCTGAGGTTCCTGTTGAAGGGATTTCACAAGAGACAGTATCCTGGCCACATATTCTTTTAAATATACATCACTTACCTCTATACCCTACTAGGCTGAGAATTACTTGGGTGAGGAATTCCAAACAATTCTTCAAAGGAAGAGAACTGATTCTCTCTTCTGGGTCTGGCCTTCATTCTTGGCCAAAGAACGGGCAAAAGCCCTACCCATGGGTGTCTTGAGGGCTATTACGAGTTTCAAAAGGTGTTTCTTTATTTCTCTCTTCATTATTTTCTACCTGACACAGGCTCTGGCGGTGCCAGGGGGTATGGAGGATCCATTGTTTTCCTAAAGTAGCCATAACCCCTTGAAGGATCTTTGCAGTAAAATGAGTTCCTCTGAGTCTGTTGCTTCTGCAGCCCTGGTTCTTGGAATAATTTGTTCCAAAAATTATCTTAATAGGTAATGCTGTCACTGCTGAAGGAGTTGGGAATGCTTCTGGCCACATTGTTAGTTGATATACTCTTACCAACAGATATTTAAGCCTTCCCACTTGGGACATATCAGTAAAATTCACTTGGCATCTTTAGAAGGGACATACAGCCCAAGGCCTCCCTCCTGTGGCAGCTTTCTTTGTAACCCTGTTATTGGCTTCAGCACAAATCAAGCAAACTTCAACAGATGCTTTTGCCAGACTAAAAAGTCCCACAGCAAAATACATCTCAAGGAAGGCTTCTGCCAATCCTCCAGAATTCCAATGACTCCCTTCATGGAGTTGTTCTAATATTTGCATGGCCAAAGCTTCCAGTCTCCATTGTTTGCTATTCCTTGTAAACCAATTATTCCCTTTTTTAATCTGCCCAGCTCTTTTAAATTATCTCCAGCTCCTCTGGTGGAAAAGACAGTTTCTCTGGCAGTGGGAGCTAAGGGAGGGTCTTGGACAGTTCTGGCAAAAGTATTCCTTTCTGAGTTTCTTCATTCGCCAGTCAATTGCCTATTGCCTCCTCTGACTACCTTGCCTGATGTCCCCTAATGTGCATAATTGTCTCTCTTTTTGGTAAATTCACCACCTCCATGAGAGGAGTAATTAAACTCTCATGTGCTGCAGGTTAATATTTTCCCCTGCAGGTTAATAAACCTCTTTCCTCCCACAGATTTCTAAATGTGTGTACCAGTCCACATGCATGCTTAGAATCAGTACAAATGTGAATTCACAGGCTCTTACAAGCAATACAGCTTCACATGTCTGAGCTGACCATGTGGGCAGCAACATCCTCCCTTTTTCTAATTCCCTTCCCTTAATAATAACGTCTCCTGTAAATCGTTTCCCTTCTACTACCTGTGAAGGCTCATTTATGAACACATTTTCTCCCTTAGGCCAGGGGGCACCTCCTAAATTTTCCCTAGCCCAGGTCTGAAGATCTATCACTTGAATGCAGTCATAGGTTTTTTCCCAGCCCCCCTCTCCAGGACTGTTCAAACTCCTTGTTTAACAGGAGGCTGGGTTAAACCCTTCCCCACTTCTCAATCCTGAATCTTTCTATTCCACTCAATAAGTTTTAGACCGTATTAACCAAGCCCTGGACACTCACTTAGAGGCTTTTTCCCTTCACAAAACTTTACTTTGATGTGAGACTTTCATAAGTCTCACAAAACATTCGCCTGTTACCAGTTTTCGGGCTTCGGTTACTACTAAAGCCATAGCTGCACAATTCTGCAGACAATGAGGCCAGCCTCCTGGCCTCTGTTTTTAACATCTTAGAAAAGTAGGCAACAAGCCTACCATGTAATCCATTGTTCCCACAGTAAAATTATTTTAGTATGGTCCTGTTTAACATCCACATAGAATTAAAATTCTTTTTCCCTGTCCAGAAGGGCTAGGGTACCAGCTTCAGTTTTTCCCCTAACACTTAAAAATTCTGAGCTCCTTCTGGTGTCCATTCACGCAATTTCTTAACTGGCAAGACAGAAGTATTCTAGGGAGACATGCATGGCTCCAAAAGACCTGCCTTTAACAAGGATTCAGTAATAGGCTGCAGTCCCTTCTTTCCCTGTGTATTGCTTTTTAGGCACCACTTATCCTGGTTGCTTCAAAGTAGTTTGGAGAGGCTCCATAGCTCATTTTCCAGATTTCCCTGGCACTGCCCACTCTTGTGGGTTTACCACAGCACAGGCTCTCTCAGACATTTGACACAAACACAATAGAATTAGTTTCTGTATCACTTTTTACAATGTTTTTTGCATTCCCCATGTAACCAGCAAATCCCTCTCCAGTAACTTATAATTACAAGTAGGAACAAACATAAATTCATGCATTTCAAACCTAATTCCCATATGTTCTAGTTGTGGTTGAAAGAACACATCCCCACCTCTTTTCCACTTACCCCCTGAAGAATTAAAGAACTTCTTGACAATTTTTCCCTTGAAGGGATAAAATTCAAAGTGGATTGAGAGGCCACCAGGTCTACCAGGAAAACACCTCTTCCCGTTCCAGACCCACCCTAAACGTTATCAAGGGCTCCAGTGTGGTGGGTCCCTGGTATAATGGGAACCTCTGACACCCGAAACAATCCGTCTCCATTCATTGCTGGACTTGATCCTCCTGAGGATCCAGTTGTTTCTGTGGGCAAGCTTGCTTTCAGTGTTCTTGCAGATAGTACACTGATTCCTTCCAAGACACTCTTTAGGTGGGCTCTCTCCTGCTGAGGAGGGAATGCCTCCACTCCATCCTTGTGACCAAACTCGTCCTTGTTGTCCTGGGGGCCCCCTTGGGCCCTGTGGTTTAGCCCTCCGCAGCAGTAAGAACACTGCAATCACCTTTGCCTTCACCTCTTCCTCATCTCTTTTTACATACACTTGCTGTATCTTCCTAACCAGTTCATCCAGGAGTTTTATTCTGCCCTTTCTTTAGCCCCCAACCCCATTACTGCTTGTGGGTGCTCAGTCTCCCACAGCTCAAAATCATTTGTTTCTCCAGTGACCCAAATCAAATCCTTAAAAGAAAATCCTAATCCTACCACGTACAATTTGCATTTCTCAGATATTCTTTGCTCCTCCTCTTTGTGCTCACCCTCTGCCATACATCATATACTGCAGCCAGTTTCTGTCCTGCCACAGGGTCCAAACACAGCCCCTGCCGGCACACCCAGCGGGCACAGTCGGCAGCACCACAGGCAGCTGGGGTGTCTGGCAGCCTCATGGGGCTTGGGGACCACTGCCATCCCTGCCTGGGGTGGTGGGGGTGGTGGGGTCAGGTACTGCCTGGAGCTGAGCCCTGGCTGCCCCACAGCACCAGCCTGGGCCTGCACCTGTCCACACGTCCCAGGCCCATGCTCACAGTCCCACGCTTCTGCGCCTGGTCCTGCCACTTCCCACCATAAAGAAACACCTCTTCATCATGACTTCCTTGTTTTTCCTGTCCTGGAAGCTGGAGATGCAAAGAACATGCAGCTGAATCAGGTGGCAAATTTTGATGATCAATGCCTTCTGCTACTACTTGCCTTAACCATATTCCTCCACATTCCACTTCAACCAGTCTTTTCCCAACATACCAACACCATCTGTCCCCTGTTGCCAAGACCCCTTCTTAACTCCCCTTATTGCTCCTCGGGCATGGATTGTCCTTAATTACCTCTAGGAGAAGGTGTAAACTACCTCAACATTCTCCCAAGAGATTTTTCAGAGATCTTTCTAGATCGTCATCCCTTTTCCCAGGACCCGTTGCTGGCTTTACCTATGGAAACCTCTATGGGTGCACTCTCAGATTTACTCCAAAAATCCCACTGATTGGTGACATTTTCAGTGATCCTTTCCTGTGGACTCTTCATGGACCCTCTAGTCCACTACTCGTCTGTCTCGAGTGGACACTATTGGGTACTCAACCAATTGCCCAGTGCCGGCTGCCACCAAAGGGAACTGATCACCAAAGCTGGCTGAGGGGTGCCTTGAGCTTCCACTCACTGCCATGGGATGGTGGAAGGGCCCCAGATGAATGCTCACTTTCTTAGGAAAATTAATTTCTGATGCCAGAGGTTTTTGTCCCAGAAAGAGACAGAGGAGTCCCGTAACTTTACTGGAATAAAGAGAGAGGCCATGCGCCATTTCCCATGGGGTCTTTCAAGTGGTTGGGGGATGCAGACTCCTTTTTATCCTAAGTTTCCCCCTGCATCACCCTCTTCTTTGCCCCATTGGCTGAGGTAATCAGACAGTACAGACTTTCTAAATCACCTACTGTATGCCCCACTCTAATATGCACTCTCCCTTTTGCTATATAAAAGAAAGAAAAAGAAACTCTTCCTAGTTCTATCAAGTCACTGTTCTCTTGCTCTGGCTTCAGGAATTCAACACAGCTTTGGCTGAGCAACAGTCTGTGTTGATTAGTAACAGTTTCTAGAACTAAGAATCTCTTCTATTACTTCACTAGCCGTAAGTGGAAAAAAACCTGACATAATGAGTCCTCGTCATAACGAACTTCGGAGCTCAAGAAAAAGGAGAGAGAGAATAAGATCAAGGCCATTGCATGCAGAAAAGGAGTATTTATTCCTGGGACATGGGGAGTTAGACCTGAGCAGTGGGAACAAACAAAGCAAAGGTGGGAGGAGAAGAACGAAAGGAGACGGAACAGCAACAAAGAGCAAGAGGCACAATCAGCTTGGATTTTTTCCCTAATCTCATAGGGGATGGGTTCTTTGCCGATGTTAAGGATGAAGGATAGTCTTAAATTAGTTGTGAGGGTTTTTGGAAATTTCTCTCTGTTCCTCGTGATATGTGGCCACATCTGTAGTGTGGACAGCATCAACAGAATATGTGGCTTAGTTGGGCCAATGCTGCTGGGGTGGATTTCTTTTGTTTATCCTTAACCATGCCAGGAGATCCTTTCCACACATGTGTCTTGGTTTGGAAAGACAGGAGTCTGCTAAGGAAGTCAGGAGCCTCCCCTGAAATGGAGAATGTAAACACTCCCCACCCCTCCGAATTGCTATAATTTTAAATTAAGGGGCTCTCAGGCAAAGATATGGGAGCAGGAAATAACAGTTCTTTAATAGGGAGGAAAAAAAATAAAATAAACAATGCAGTCCACTGGAAAACACTGGCAGAGTCAGAACCCAACCTGACACCCTGTGGGTCAGGGTGTTGGTGGCAGTCCGATTGAAAATGTGGCTGCAGTCCTCTGAAGTATCAGGTGTGGTTCTGTTGGAGCAAGGGGAATCTGTAGAGAAGGATGTAGTCTTCCTCTGAAGATCCAGGAGGAAAAGGTAGCTGCTGTTCCTCTGGGGAATCTCGTGGAGAACAAAACTGAACTGCAATTTCAGAATCTCAGAGTATATGGGGTAGCAGTGCTTGGCTCCTCCCTCTGGGCGGAGCATCTCACAATGGGATGTTATAGTTCTTATCAGTCATGCACCGATATTCAATAGTCTGTTATCAGCGGAGGTCCCCTCCCGAGGGAGGTGTGAATGTGGTCACTCAAAGAGAGAGATAAGGCAAACTGCTCACTTGACAAGGTAATCAGCCATACAGATGGTAATGGAAAACATCTTGCATGCAATCTTCAACAACATGTTTAATTGGTATCCCAATAAGTAACTGTACTGGTTTTGCAAAACAGGTAGGAGTTGGAGAAAAGCCATAGGTGGAAGCAATTAAACCAAGGGCGAAGGATCACTGGTATAACATAGTCAGTGGTGGTACAAAATTGGACACATGCTACAGGTTGGGGATTAAGGCAAATGGCGAGGGTTTCCAAGCAGGTATAATAACACAATCACAGAATGAAAGCGGACTAGAGCCCCAAAAACTAGATTTGTTAGGATCAGTACCTGGAAGTTATTGCCTGTTTTTTAACCACTTTTTAAACCCACAACCAACTTCTATGAGCAATGTCCTAGTCCCATGACCCAAAAATAATAGTGTCATCCTTAATCCCACTGCTCCATGGTATCAGAATGTGAACAAATATTGCCATAATTGGACTTATACAGGAAGCACAGGTGCAAATTCGACTGTAAGAAAGCTTCCACCAGGTGTCTTTTTAATCTGTGGGGACAGGGCATGGCCTGCAATTCCAACTAATTTGTTTGGTCATCCTTGCTACTTAGGAAAACTAACCATGTTTGCTGCTAGCGTGTGCAAAATGCTGAATCAGACTATTTGGGCAGGAGGGAGGGCGGGACCTAGCAAGAGAACTGAAAGAACAATCACAAGCTTAAGACCTGATAGCAACAATCATGTAGAGTTTTGGGGCACTCCAGCCAGAATAATAGCATCATTCCTTACTCCAGGTGTTGCTGCTGCCCAAGCTCTGGCTACGCTTAATAAGTTGGGATGCTGGATGGTCAAACAACTAAATGTAATTTCAGCTATTTTAAATCAGATGCTTACTGACATGGATGCTATTAGACATGGCACACTGCAAAATAGAGCTGCTATAGATTTGTTGTTAGCACATGGGCACGAGTGCAAGGAGTTTGAAGGAATGTGTTGTATGAACCTCTCTGACCATTCTGCATCCATTCACAGGAACTCAAACAACCTACAAGATAACATGAACAAATTGGCAGCAAATGACTAGGGTTTGGATGAATGGTTTGAGGGATGGGAAAGAACTGGATGGTTGAAAGATCTCGTAAAGGGAGCTTTGTTATTACTAGTAGTCATTATATTGCTTTGTGTTATTCCATGCATCATGATGTGGGAAAGACATTTTGTGCTGTCTCTGTGAGCCAGCAGGGCCTCCTGAAGATAAGGAGAAGCCCTGTATCTGAAGGAATGCCAAGGTTGTTACCATGGAGACCAGAGGAAGGAGAGAAAGTTGGGAGATATGGACTTTTGCTGGCTCCAGAGTGACGTGGCTCTCTGGGTGTCTACTGAGAACTTTGTTTCTCTTTTATGGCCAAAGGGCACTGTATATGTGTTAGATGGGTGTCAATATTTGGAGGAACTATAAAAGCTGCGTTGGTTTAATAAAATCGCTCTTTCACCCTTCTGAGGGAGTCGTGTAGTATTGCACTGAGTCGCGCTCTATAGCGACACGTGGTGGCCGTCCTCCGTGATTACAACGGACTGTAAAGAGAGAAGAAAAAAGTTGAAGGGTACCCTAAAATACCCTAAAAAATATGAATGAAGGCAGCAGGGATGCTGCGAAGGTCTACACCTAATTCAGACGTCTGATTGGAGGTGAGCAATTGGGAAAATAATGGGAAATAATTTATCAAAGGAAGAAATTACTGGTTTGTCTACATGGAAAACTTTATTGAAAAGACAAAATGTTCAAACTTCTGATTATGCACTTCGCAGTTTATTGATATGGTGCAAATCACAGGATTTTGAAGCTAATGCCGACACTGCCTTCAGTGTCCGGGCATGGAAAAAAGTTGGGAAGAGACTATG
>NW_005054598.1:457042-462174 GCF_000277835.1 Geospiza fortis | reverse complement strand
AGGGGGTCTTAATCCAGAGTTTATTCCTGGGCATGCAGGCCTCTGAATGTTGCGACAGCTCCAACTGAATATCGACCGCGTGGTCCTGTGTCTTTTTAAGCTCAGGGAAAGGGGGAGGGAAGGGGTAGGTATGCCACCAACCAGGTAGGAGGGGGGGAGGCTCAGGGGACAAATGACACTTGGGTGGCCCAATTGTCCCCAGGGCTGAGAGGCATCTTTTGAACTTCACCTATCAGACAACGGCCTTGCTGACCTACTGAGATTGATGGACAGCTCTCAGCAGGAGGCAGGGAGAGGGGAAGGGGGAAGGTATTACTACACCTGGGAGGAAGTGGGATAGCTAAGACAGGAAATTGCTTCACACTACAACACGACGCCTTCAATGGTTAAGATGTTTGGCATTAGAAAACAGCAAGAAAAGTACCACAAAATACTTGAGCCAAATAAAGTGAGTTTTTCTAGTGAGAATTTTGCAGTTGTTCTTTCTTGTCTGTGCCTTTACTTTTCACAGAAAACAGGGGGGGGTTTAATTATATTTTTCCTTTTGTTTTGTTTTGTTGGCCTCCTTCTTTCCACCTGCAATTAACAATTTTGCCTTTCTTTACTGGCTTCTCTTTCTTTACTTATAGAAGTTTACATGAGGTCATCCAATCTTGTCATAAACATTCTCATACTGTGGAAAGAAGTAGAAGGTACATCTAAAGGGATAAAACAAACCCACAGAAATACAGGTTTTTTACAGTCTTCTGTGAGAACATTAGGACACAAGATATCTTTGAACTGAGTTATGCTGTATTTATTTAACTTTTAGTCCGCTCATTACTATTACCATAAGTGTTTGGCCTTTAGCACATAGCCTTTGAAATCATCCAGCCCAATATTTTGGCTAATTTTGTTTTATTTCTAGCGAGGACTTAGTTTCTTAAGGAATATTCCAGAGTAAGAGCGTCCACGGCAGAGTTATGCTGTCATAATAAAAAGCATCATAAATTCTGGTACGGTTTTGGTAAAGTCTAGACAGGAAAGGTTTTAAATCTTTTTTTACTTTCAAATGTAATCATTATTTGAAATAGTTAAGAGTTGGGGGTTCCCCCCCGCCCCCAAATACTTCTCTCTGAAATATTACTCAGGGCTTACACATAAAAGCCCACTCTGTAAAATATGTTGCAGATACTCTGCAGTAAGTGCAGCTTAGCAGCTAGAGATGATAACGTGGGTTAAATGACATTCCCTCTGCAGTGATGGAAACTCCGTCTATGCAGACATACTTGACAAAGGTTATGATGGCTTAGCTCCTGTCCTAAAGTTAATGTGCATTTTAAAACTTCCCAAGAAGGTGAATTCAATCTCCTTCATTGCAATGTGTGAGAGTCCTAAGAGAATTTCAGTGTGCTTTTTGCCATTTACAGCTGTCATTGCTTAGCTCTTGAACATGAGACTCCCTCATGACTGATGAAAGTTTTCTAGTTAAGAGTGGGTCAAAGACATGGTCCGGCTCTAGTGGGTCAAAGACATGGTCCTGCTCTAGAAGGAGATGAGAAGATTTTTGCAGTCTTAGTCATCTCTACTGCTTGTGATTTCTATATGAAACCAGTGGGAAGTTTTCTGAAGGCAGTCCAGAAGCTGGCAATATGGACAGCTTAGAACTGAACACTTGCTGCAGTGCTATCATGGTGATAACAGAAAGGACTTAAAAAATTAAAAAAGGCAAACAAAGAAGTTGGAAGGAAAAGAACACTACCATTATTCCATTCTTCTCATATATCCTTCTTTATATCATCATTTTCATGCAGTTTCAGGGCTTGTGTTGGTATCCCTCAAAAGGAATCTGAGACAGAGTAAGCATTTAATGGAGTAGATGTGACAAACGCAGGCCAAGTTGCCTTTTTTGACATCAAATACGAGTTATGCTCGAGCTACCCTTTGCTTAAGGTACTTAGCTCACAACAAGAATTTTACTCATGATTGAGTAAATTTTACTGTCACTCAGAATTTTACTGTCATGATTGGCTTTAAAACTTCTCAAGGAAAGTTCCAAATAGCAATGTTTGTGTAAAAATAGTATTTTATCTCCTGTATTTGTGTGAAGCAGGTAAGCCTTTTGCCATCACCAGTGTTACTTAACCTTTTATGTTATATCCCTCTTCATTTCCATGTTGTGCTTTAGGGCTATTAACCTACTTCAGAATTGGCACGTAGAATATGGCTACTTTTTCTTTTTGAAAGCTAATGTCATTTGACCTACATACAGCAAATAATTCATTAATTGTAAGTCCCCAGCTAGCATCTTTTACGCACGTTCTAACCTTCTAAAAAAGTAACAAAAGCACTCTTGAATACTTTACTTTCATAAGCACACAAAATGCTTCCCTCCTTTGCAGTTGGTAATTCTAAAATGAATGACACGTCTGCAGTATTTTAACGTGCACCATATTTAGCCAAGTAATTCAAAACAAATAAAAAGCAGTCCCTTCAGTTTGGAAATATTTTAAAATTGTTTTTGAATATACAAAACATACCCTTACTGTATACATTGCATGCAGATTTAATCGTCATGAAAGCAAACCCTATGTTTCTGTTTGGATAGCACGGTTTTCCACAGTTTTCCACAACTGTTCTTAGCACAATTTTCTAACATGACTGTGAGCATACTCAAAGGTACTTCTAAGGTACTGTAGTAAGCAGAAAATGAGGAGAGGATGTGCCTAATTTCTGGTTTCCTTTGGTTTTCTTTTCGGTTTTCTTCCTCTTGCTCTTTTTCATGTCACCTTTCTAGATACCGTGATTTAGATTTGCAGTATACGAAGCTATGTTTTTTGTCTGGAATTCTTGTAAATTCTGAAAGGAACCCAACCGGTAAATATGCATCTTTGTATGATTTGCTAGCAGCTACATGTAAAATCTTCCTGCTGCTCTAAAATGCTTCTATTTGATATGCATTTTTATCACCATTCAAATGAAAAGAGAACAGATCCTCTATTCACTGCTTTTGTTCTGGATTCAGTTCAATGCATACAAATTGACCAAGACACATGCTACAAGGGTCTTGTAAAGGTTCAAAGTTTCTCTACCCTTCTGGCAGTACAGCAAGACTTGATGAGGTGTTATGCTAGTATTTATCTAACAGAAAGCGATAGCAAAGCAAGCAAAATGGAGCAGCAAAAGAAGAGAGCAGTAAAAGGTACATTATCCCCTCTGTTATTTATCATTGTCGAAACAAATTTTTTCTCGCCATGTTACATAAAATACCTTTGTAGAGCTGAAGACTAGAAAAATGAAACTCTGTTCTGGATTCATTAAAAGCAAAGCTATCTGTGGACAGAAGTGCCCAGCGTAATGCTGGGAACTCCTAGCAGGTTTCAGTAAGCTGTCTGGAGAACTGCATTTTCGGTGGGCTTTACTTGCGTGTCTGTAAGGTGGGGAATTTATGTGTGGCTTTGAGCCCTGAGAGTGCCATGGGCACAGAGACCCATCATGTAACTCTCTGACCAGCTGCAGCACACTGAGGCATGATGGATTACTCCCAGAGTTCACATGGTAGAAAGGTTTTCTGCCCCCATGAAGGATGACACTTCAATTTTCTTGCATAGAGCCATTCTGTATGTTAAATGGTACCTTGAATTCATCAAGTGCTATTCGCACAATGGCCAGGGAGCTTGGATTCTTAAGCTTCTCGTGTTTGATCTGTGTCCTGTTTCAGTAAATAGCAAAACTTCTAAGGACTGCAACAACAAGAAGATTGCTACTGTATTTCAAATGTTTGAGTAATAAAATGGTGATTCTTGCAATAATCGCAATGGTAATTTCAATTACTGAAAAACCAGCTCTGCTCAGGGCAATTCTGCAATTGACTTTAGCTGTTTTCCATGTGTCTTAGCGGGTGAACTGAGACACTTCTAGCTTTCAAAGCAAGGCGTTTGACAGCAGCCTCAATTTCACTTCTGGTTTATGTCATAGATTCAGCCAGATGATCAACAATCATTAGTTCAATGAGGTACCAGCGCAGTCTTTCATTCTCACAGATCCCCAAAAGCTTAAACCGTCCAGCAGCTTCTTCCTTGCAAGAAGTGCCCCAGCCAAAAGCCAGGCCTGGCCATCACCTTTTCCTCGCAGCCTACAAACTCTGCCAAATGTACCGGTGATTCTCACTTTCCTTCTCAGCTACATGGACAAGCACATCCTCTCCGTGTCGCCGAGTCCTTAGTGAAACCAAACAGTGGTTCACCTTCAAACAGCTCAGTGTGCCAGGATGGAAAGCTTTCACTGACCTGTCCCCTTGCCTTTTCCTTGCAGGCTTTTATTTTCAGAGCACGCACCGAGGCATTGCACTTTGCTTCTCAACTGAGTGCATTGCCATATTGCTGGTGTCCCACGGGTCCATCTCCTTCTCACACAAACTGCTTCTGTTGAAACATGCTGATGTGATGGGCTTTCCTGCTCAGCTCTTCACACTGTCACATTCTATGTCCTGCTTGCAGTCTGAATCTAAATGGAGAAGTTTCTGGCTATGTCTCACACACACAGATGTGCCAGGATGAAAAGGTTGCTTGGACCTTGTCACTTATGTTTGAAAACATCCATTCGTTCCACAATCAAGAGAGAGCTTTCTTTGCTTTGCATCCTGCAAACTTCACACACACACACACACACACATGAGAGCTATGTCGAGAGCTATGCACTTCATTTCTTTCTTAGCTGCACTCACCTATTTCCCACCTTGACCTCTTTACCACTTTTCTCTTGGCCTTACTGTGCATGGACATTTCCTGTTAAGATACCCATTGTGTTGCCTATCCCTCCCCCACATTTTCTTGCCTTTCCTACCCAATCTTGCATTTCCTTGTCATTGCTGACAATTCCTTTCTTTTCCTTTGCCTTCCTGACCCATGCATGTCCTTCCCTTGCCCTTCATACCAACCCAGAGCCTTGCATTGACTTGCTCACCTATCCTTCTTTTCCTTCCCAGCTGTCCAGCTCCAATCTTTCATTTCCTTCTCCTTCTAGGACTCTTACTGTCTTATCTCCCACTCTTTTGTGTTGCCTGGCAAAGCCACCACTTGTCTTGCCTTGCCCTTGAACCCCTTCCTTGCCTTGCATTACCTTGCTCACCAGTCCCCCACCTGGAATTCACC
>NW_005054598.1:450910-456841 GCF_000277835.1 Geospiza fortis | reverse complement strand
GTGCAGATTAGAGATGGCCCATGCAAGATCAAGGCTGGACAGAGCGGTCTGTCCAGGCCCCTTTTGTGTACCAGCAATCTTTGAATGGACCTGCCAGTTGCCTTGCTTTGGCAACCCAACTGTTTCCTTGCCTTGCCCTGCTGATCCTCTATTGCTTTGTATTCCCTTGTGTGCCCATGCCCCACATTTGACCTGCCTACAGTTTTCCTACAGGGCTCTGTCTTGCCTAGCCCTTCCTGTTACCATTACTTCCTAGGTTCAGCCTTGCCTCTAACTTCTGGGACTTCTCTCATCTCCCACTCTATTTGCTTTCCTCTCACGGCTCCAGCCTTGCCGACCTCTCCCTTGACTTGCCTACAATTGCCTACACTTGCTTTGCATTGCCTTACCTGCATGGAAGGCAAGGCAAAGAGTGGTAGACAAGGCAAAGCAAAGCCAGGAAGTTATTTGTAGGGCTAGGCAAGGCAGACATAGGCAAACATGCAAAGCAAGGGTAGGCTAGGAAAACTAGGCATGGTACTGGAGGCAAGGCAAAGCCAAATGATTTGAAGTGTTTTTCCCTGGGAAGTTAAAGATATGGTGGCAATGTTGGTAGGGGAGCTGATAAGGCACCATGGGGAGGTATAGTCCAGCAAGACATTTCTGTCCTGGCTCCTTCTGTTTCCAGGTACATTACATTTGACTTAACATATAAGTAACAAAACTCAAACATAACTAAAGTACACCTCCAGCTATTCACAGAGATCCTGGTGCTCCTTTCTGTACGTTTAACAGGTCTGAAGTTCCCATGCTACTGCATGGGAATGGAGGAATAAAGGCACTTTTTTCCTGACATAAATGAGTGCTCCTGAAAGGTTGACTATTAACTTTCTTTAGCAGTACTGCAAAGAGCCTTCCTGGGACACAAGAAGAGAGAAATCATGACACATTTTCAAGAAGATGGCAGTTTGTTTAACCACAAAGAAACATATTCTCCCTATTAAACAGAGAAATATTTTAAATACATGCGTGCATACATATGTGCAAAGAATAGCTGAAATATTTGAGAAATGCCTTGTTCTGTCTCTATACGGGAATAAACATATAAAGGCAGTGCCAAAGGGAGAATATGATGATGAAATATTTCCTAAAAGGAGGAGGAACAACAAATCCAATGCAGCTGTGTGCATGTTATGAACCTGGCACGGCTGATCCCTCAACAGACCACCAGAACAAGCTCTCACCCAGCAAATCCAGCCCCAGCCCTGCAGCTCCACCACTCTGGTTCTTTCCTCCTCCCGTGCTGTCAGGCAGCGGAGGGCAAAAAAGAAAACACACTTTTTAAAGCTTAATATCTTCTCTTCGAAACCTTTTATACCTTCATGCCTCTGCTCTTGAGCTAAAAGAGTGGCAGTGGGCAGAAATGGTATTAGCCACAGAAATATACTGCTGCAGATGCAGATTTCTAGTGATACTGAAACTTACAGAGGTTTCAGCATTTGAAGACTCAAGGAGAGTTTCCTAATGATCAAAACACAGTTGTTTTATCTGTACAAATATTCTTCTGCAAATAAAAATATTCATCTTAACTAATTTTTGCCCTTAAGTGGTGGGCTCCTTAAAATCCATTCTCTTCTGTGAATTCTTCTACTATAAAGATATAGACCATTAAACATCAATGAACACCTTGCAAATTTCAAAAATATTTGATGAAGGGGACACACCACAGATTACAGACTTTTCAACAGTGCCAGCAATGAAATCATCAGCCTCCAGAGAAATGGGATAAAGACAACCAAAAGCCAAATTATACCTGAAGAACAAATACTTTCCTCCAAACTTCAAACATTAGTAGTTTAATCCTGGTTGTATGTAGTTACTGTTAAAATTTTCTAATATTTGGATAATCAGCCTGAAAAGCTAGCTACTGGCAGCATATTTTTTGTTTCATATTCACACTCAGTCCCAGATGTTGCAGACATCTTATGTAAGTGGCTTTGTCTTCAGTTCATGCTGTACACACAGTTTTTAGTCCCTGATGCAGACTGCAGAGGGGGGGAATATAAACTCTCAATGTATTGTTTTAAAAGATACCACTTAATCTTAAGTCATAGAGAATGTAGATAAGTAGTTCTTCATATTTCCAATGCATTATCATGTAGGAAAGATAAGGCTCCATTTGGTGGTACAAACTTCAGACCGTATTAATTATTCTCACAAAAAATCACTCACATATCTTTTTCAAATACAGTATGGCCATAAATGGCTGATTAGCAGTGACATGAATTAAAGCATTTTAATTATCCATGAACAAAAATGTAACTTGCGTTAGTAGCAGATTTCAAGTTAACTGTGTACTAAGAGAGGTGATATTCTGAAATTGCAAACTCACTGTTTAGTTTTATGGCTTCCTTATGCTTGCACCTATGTACAATATCTTTGTCCTATGTAATTCACATCCCAGGCTCAGCTCACCACCACAAAAACCAGAATATCACCTTCTCTTAGCCACAAACTCCTGCTCTTTACTGTGTCTGGTTCAGCCTGCACCTGATATAAGCTGATTTAATTACCAAGTATTTTGCTGGGCTAGAGAGTTAAATCAGCTCAGGAAAAATCTGACAGAACCAAAGTAGGGCAGTGAAAGGAGGACTGGCTCACTGTTACAGATGGAGCCCAGAAAGATTAGCTGGCTAATTAAACTGGTTAAGTCCAATATCCACAGTCAGATCTTACGGACTCCTCTCAGTTTATCTCCACAGCTGTTTCTGTAAAGGTTATGCTTCTTGCTAGTTCCAACATCGCGTTGGAATCCCATGACCTGCTTCAGAGAGGTGACTTCCACACTGACACGGGGATGACCTGACCAAGTTGCTTTCAATGGACTGGAAAGGGGCTGTCTCTGCTGTTTGCATGGGAGAAAATGCTGCCTGTATTCCATTCCTTTTATCACCACAGGACCCTGGATTTTTATTTAACATGGAAAAGCACCGTGCTAAAATAGACTATTTCAATTGTTATGCACACAATTATCAAAACATTTCTAATTGCTTTATAGATCTCTGTAATGCACCTAAGTTGCTGAAGAACTATCACCACTTGACAGTTACATCTCCTCTTTGGTATTAATTCCTGAAAGGTGATATTCAGACTTCTTTTGAATGGCAGCAGTAGCCAGTGCAACTAAGAGCTTAAAAGCTCTCTTAAGTTTTTAAAGCAGAAATTAAGCTGAAATTTTCTCTAGTTTATAGCCTCCTTGTAGAGAGAATAAACTTTCTTTCTGAGAGCATAAGTACTCAGCTGCCTCATTCTTGCCTATCAGTTTTGTCCTGGGTAATCCAAATTGGCATTCGTGAAAGCAAACAGTATAATCTACACCAAGCAATCAATGCTGGTAAACTCATTACAATTCTTACTAGTCTAGCCTTTAAATTCAACAGACAAACACACATTTATCTGGTTTTGTATTTCCTTCAAAAGCAACATTCTACACTGCATAATCATAAGGACAAAGTAACCAATAAAATTTGAATTCCACAAAACTTAATCGAAAATCTGTGTTGGTTTAGCACAATCAATAACAGAATTGGTTTGCATTCTTACTACTCCAGCTACCACTATTCAAAATGATTGCCACAAAGCATTACATTTTCCTGCTGCCAGCGAAATGACTGCTAAAACAGAAATGCCAGAAAAATCTTCTAATGCAGGAATTCTGCAAGACAGAGATAACTACTCTGTTTATCTCTGAGTCCTTCAAATGCCTATTCACAGTCATAAAGCAACATATGTTGCTCTGGGAATCACAGAGGCACAATTAGGAAATCAAATCCTGAACTGCTTGTAGGTGAGTCTTAGAAAAAATAAACTTTCTGTGCTTATACTCCTGAATAATGAAATTGCATTTTCAAACAAGACTACTCTTCAGAAAATAATTCTTTAACTTCACACAAATCTTCACAAAAACCTGACAGATTTTTTTTACTTACAACCCTGATATTGACCTCTCATATTTATTTTTCACAGTCATTCTCACATACATGTTGGAAGAGTAACCGTCCTTTTTATTTCTCATATAATTTGTGATCTGTGAGGAACAGATTAAAACTGCAAATCATATAGAAAAGTTTCACGAGTCTTTTAAAGATGGTGCAATTGAATTTTGCCTTCTTGTGCTGGTATTGGCTGGGCTAGAGTTAATTTTCTTCACAGTAGCTAGCACACGGCTTTGTTGTGGATTTGGGATGGAAACAGTGTTGATAACTCAGGGATTTTTGGTTATTGCTGAGCAGTGCTTGCACAGAGTCAAGGCCTTTTCTGCCCCTCACACCACCCCAGCATCAAGGAGGTTGGAGGTGCACAAGAAGCTGGGAGGGGACACAGCCAGAACAGCTGAGCCCAACTGACCCAAAGAACCTTCCGTGCCATATGGTGCCATGCTCAGTGTAGAGAGCTGGGGGAAGGGGGAGGAAGGGGAGGATGTTGGGAGTGATGGTGCTTGTCTTCCCAAGTCACTGCTCTGTGTGCTCGGGCCCTGCTGTCCTGGAGGTGGCTGAACACCTGCTTGCCCTTGGGGAATGGTGAATTAATTCCCCGTATTGCTTTGCTTGCGTGCATGGCTTTTGCTTACCTATTAAACTTTTATCTCATCCCATGACTTTTCCCACTTTTACTCTTCTGATTCTCTCCCTCAGCCCAAGGGGAGGAGAGAGGAAGCAGCTGCACAGGACTTTGTTGCCAGGTGGGGTTAAAGCACAACATTTCATTAAGAAGAACCCGAAGATAGCCATTCTTTACTCCAATTCTTTACCACAAAGGCTCCTTCAGTTCCATAAACATTAGTTATCAGGAGAACAGAAAGGTACAACATTGAGTTTTAAAGTTAGAAAAAGAAATCTATCTGGCCCATTGTATAACTAAAGATGATAAACATATTTTTGCCAAGACTTTCAGCTACTGATACACTAAGCTCTGTTTGTGAAATTGTCAACACAGCGAGGGCTTTTATTTTTTGCCTTGAACATTGCCAGTCAATCTCTTTCAAATACATTCCTCTCCAAGTACAAAGTTCATTGCTTGCAAGTTTGCTTTTTTGGTATTCGGTGGTTTTTTCCCTCAGTCTAGAGTTAAACGTGTAAGATGAAACAGGTGACTGGCACATGCAAGCCTGGGCAGACTTTGTCAGGATGGTGAGGGGGGTTGTAAGTTACTTCAAGTCGCTTATTAACATAAGCTGTTATGCGGTGCATTGCAGAAATTGCACAGGCTGCATTTCATGTCCCAAGCTGCAACCCCTGGCAGAGACACTGGAAATGCATGGGAAAGGTCTCTGGAGCAGCAGGGCTCCCTTTTAGCGTGCCACAGATCGCAATTGCCCTCACACTGACCCTGCCCGGCAGGGTGGCACTGGGGCGGCAGGTTGCGAGTCCCCTCACATCACAGGCAGCTGCTGGAGCCGCCACTCCCCAGAGAGAAGGGAGGGCCGCGGGTGGATAAACAAAGGCCTCCAAGGTAGACTAAGGAGCGCTAATGAGCTCCCGGGAGAATGGCTGCCCTGACGAGTGATGGAAACCAGAAGACAGAAACCTGCTAACCGGCTTGACTTTTCCTCCAGCAGTACCGAGAGTCCCCAGAGAGGCTCGGCAGAGACCAGCCGGTTTCTCTCAAGGCGGTGTGAGGCACTAGACGCGCAGAGAGCGCCAAGGGCAGGGGCACAAGGGCAACAGCGAGGCCGTGAAGCCCTGAACAGCTGGCGGGCAGGAACCAGCCATGGCAGGAGGCGCCACGGAACACCGACAGCGCGAACTACAGCTCCCGACATGCAATGCGCAGAACAGCGCATGCGGCCCTCCGCGTTCCCGCCTCTATTCGGTGGGGTGGACAGCAGGACTCGTCAGCGCCTCCTTGCCCCTGCCGGCAGCTATGGCGCCCCAGGCCTGGCTCCGCTCCCGC
>NW_005054598.1:435425-450307 GCF_000277835.1 Geospiza fortis | reverse complement strand
GTCTCCGGCGGGACCCCTGAGTCTGCCCCGCTGGGAGGGGAAGCGATGCTCGAGCCCTCGCATGCCCTGCCCGGGCCTGGCCCTCTCCGGGGATGGGGCGGCGGGGGGAGGGGGCTGAGCCGCTCATGCGCTATCACGGGCGGGGGCGGAGGGTAGGAGGGGGCTTCCCCCTACCCATCTCCCGTGTCTCCGGTTGGGCTGAACTCTCCTAGGGAGGGGGATTCGAGGGGCAGCGCTGAGCCTGAAGGCGTGGAGAGGGGTAAGCGAAGAAGTTGGGCAGTGCGTAGTGTGGGGATCGGGCTCCGAACGCTGGTTTCTTTGTTTTCCCAGTGTCGGTCAGAGCCGATGAGGTGGATGTGGATGGGACTGTGGAAGATGACTTGGGCAAAAGCAGAGAAGGGTCTCGAACGGATGATGAAGTTGTTCAGAGGTTGGTACCCGGGGAGCTCTGATTTTGAAAGGGTCAGTTTGAGCACCAGTAATGCCTCAGAAGTAAGGGGTGAACGCTGTTCAAAAGAGAGATCCAGTCAGCTGGGGGAAATAAAACGTTCTTGTCAAGACTGTTTCCTTCTAAACAAAAATGAGCTTGAGAACTTGGATTCAGAAAAGTTCAACTTGTTTTTATCGAGTATCAATAACTGTTAATTTGGGTTTACTCGTGCACACCATAATCATGTCAGTTTAGTGCCTGTGGATGAAATAGCTCTGTGCCCATGAAATGCCTCACCCCTGTGAGGTGCACCACATGCTGAGGATTGCAGTAGCTTTAAGACTACCAGTATTATTCCCTGAATTTTTTATTAAAAAAGTCTTACTTGCAAGCATGAATTTTCAGTCAAATTTTTGGATTATGGTAATCTAGTTGAGGATTGCTGCTCTTGCACTTGACTCATGTGATCATGTACTGCATCAGTGATTAAGTGTTATTGCTGCTGCTTTGTGATTAAATTAGTCTTGCTGTTTGTGGACGAGACTCCTTGATAGGTTTTTCACTGTCCTAACAGAGAGGAAGAAGCTATCCAGCTAGACGGCCTAAATGCATCCCAGATCAAAGAAATCAGAGAAAAATCTGAGAAGTTTGCATTTCAAGCAGAAGTGAACAGAATGATGAAGCTAATTATCAATTCTTTATATAAAAATAAGGAGGTTAGTGCCGTCATCTTCATATCATGTTACAATTTTGGGAGGTGTGTGTCTGTTTCTTTCCTGCCATTCCTGACTACTGGTTCCTATTTCAGATTTTCCTGCGGGAACTTATTTCAAATGCGTCAGATGCTTTAGATAAGATACGGTTGATATCGTTAACTGATGAAAATGCTCTTGCTGGCAATGAGGAACTTACGGTCAAAATCAAGGTAAGAATGATTAGATACAAACATACGTTTTAAAGAAGTGGTGGAGGAATGTAAAAATACACTCCGTCGTTAAATTTCTTTTTTTGGCTTAATACTGATGCAAATACAAACTAGGACCACATGAGGACCCTTGCAATTAACTCTACCAAAGACTACTCCTCTTATAATGATAAAGATATTTTTCTGGTTTTATAAAGAGCAGCTGAAGTGTTGGACTGCTTTGAAGGAAGGTCTTCCTCATTTCTATAGTTACTGCAGATTCAATTTATTGTAGCTTGGCACGTTTGAATAGCTACTATGTACCACTTTTCCTTGGCATGTATTAAGAATCACAGTGAAGTCAAACTGCATTTTTGTCTTTATTTTTTTCAGTGTGATAAAGAGAAGAACATGCTTCATGTTACAGACACGGGTATTGGCATGACAAAAGAGGAGTTAGTTAAAAACCTGGGTACCATTGCAAAGTCTGGTACGAGTGAATTCTTAAACAAGATGACTGAAATGCAGGATGATAGCCAGTCAACATCTGAGTTAATTGGCCAGTTTGGTGTTGGCTTTTATTCTGCTTTCTTAGTAGCAGACAGAGTTATTGTCACATCAAAACACAACAATGATACTCAGCATATTTGGGAGTCAGATTCAAATGAATTCTCTGTGATCAATGACCCAAGAGGGAACACCTTAGGACGTGGCACAACCATAACGTAAGTATTAAGTTTCTTTAGTCTTAAAATAAAAAAGGTTGTGTGGGTACACTTTGCTTATTGGAATATGTGAGTGACTTTAGCTTTGTGACTGATTTACTTCTTGTAATACAGCTTTATTCAGTTTAATAGAAATATGCAAAATACAAACTGCATCCAAAAATAAACGTAGTAACGTAGTTTATGCTCTGTTAGATGAGCTAACAAAACTATGAATGTCTTTACAAGTGTCAGCAAGTAATTCCAGACAGTTAAGCTCCCTTCAGGCTCATTCAGTCACTCAGCACAATTCTGGCCTGGCAAAACCTATACAGGGGCTGTAGAGCTTTGCTTGGAATCTGGCTGCTGTTTATATATCAGTGAGGCTGGTCTGATGCAAAGTTCAAACTGGAGGTAGTTTGCTAGTCCTATTCTCATTGCTTTCATGAGTAGGTAAATTTATTTGGTCTGGATTTAGAGGATGTCTTTCTGGAGGAGGCACTCAGTGTAAAAAAGTTGATCTTGATGCTCTAGTTTGAAGTAAAGCCCATGAGGGTGCATCAAGATCCTGATAAGTACCAATATGATTTGATGTTTTCATTTAAACTTTTGAATATTGTGTTCTGCCTCAGTCAGTGAAAGCAATTGCTGGTTGAGTAAGAATTGTGTTTAAGAGCTACTTGGAGCTGAACTAATAAAAAAGCTCACTTGAATAAATCTGAATTGCTACAGCTGCAGCAAAGATCACAGATTGTTCTGAGCTGAGACCCACAAGGATCATCAAGTCCAACTCTTAAATGAATGATCCCATATGTGGATCAACCCTCACTCTTGGTTATTAGCACCATGCTCTGGCTCAGTTGATCAATCTCAGAGGCATAAGAAATGTATATTCTGCTATAAAACTGTCAAATACTTGTCCAGCACTTAAAAAGGTTTGGTTTTGTTTGGTTTTTTTTTTTTCTTAAGCCTTGTCTTGAAGGAGGAAGCATCTGATTACCTTGAGCTGGACACTGTTAAAAATCTAGTGAAGAAATACTCCCAGTTCATAAACTTCCCCATATATGTGTGGAGCAGCAAGGTAAGTGTATTTAACTGAGCATTGTTCAGTACAAGGTTTGGTTAAGATCTTCATGGCCAGATCTTTCATGAAGGCTGAGGGCCTGCCATAGAGCTGCTTCTTGTCCAGTTTCTAAAACTCTTCTGTTCCTGACTCTTTTGGCTACTGTTTTACTAGGGGGTTTTCTTTTGTTTTGTTTTGTTTTCTTTTCTTTTTTCAAATGCTGGTCTGTTGCTAAAATCACAAACTTGAAAGGAACTTGGTTTTATTCTGACTCAAAGAACTTTACCAAAGAAAAAACACTGCTAATTAATAATAAGGATCTTTGTTCCATTGGCTTTGGTAGATGGAAGCTCTGTTAAGTTTTCAAGCAGAGCCATAGCTAGATACCCTTCTGTAAGAAACAGGGCAGTGTCTTGCATTTTAAGCCTGTTGTGATGTTTTCTTAGTGCAGCACCAACTTAAAATCCACCAAGTCTCTGATAAGCATTATGTGTAAAGCATTGAGAAACTTAAATTTGAGTGTGGTGATCTCCCAGTGTATTGAAGGAAAGTATGTGTTAATGAAAAAGTAACTGAGAAATACTAGCTGTAGAAAAGTTTGCTACAGACAAATAGCAGAAATCAGGCTAGTGCTGCGAAAGATTAAACTGTTTGAGAGAATACTACAACATACCTGGTTGGAAGTCAAGGTCTTCAAATCTCCACCTGTGGTTGTCCCTTTAGACAGAGACTGTTGAAGAACCCATTGAAGAGGAGGAAGTAAAGGAGAAAGAAGAAGAAGAAACAGATGATGAAGCAGCAGTTGAAGAAGAGGAGGAAGAGAAGAAACCAAAAACTAAGAAGGTGAGCTTTGTTAGCCTTGGTGTCTTGTAACTCATGTCAGATAGCACTTTTCCTAGGTAGTCTTGCAGAAGTGCATTTCAGTAGTGTGTGCTTTCAAGGAGCAAATCTTTTTAAAGTGAGATGGTAGGAGAGAAGGTTTTAAATGAAACAGCCTAGGTAGAAGTCAGGCAGATGATTGGCAGTAGCCTTGTGAAGCTGTGGTTGCAGCTAATTATAAGTACTTGCATGAACCACTGGAAATGGTAGTGGAATTCTGTAACCCGATGCTGTTGATGAGTTTAAATTTAACATACTCTGCTGGGAAGATTTTTTCAGAGTGACATTAGAACAGAAGTGCTGGTGCTTAGTGAATGTGTTAAATGAACATGGAACGCACTACATTGTAGACTAAAATTCTGTTCCCATGTATTGCACTAGTGTGTATGCTTAAAATGAGAATGTCCAGGTCATTGCGTAATTTTGTAAATGAGAGCATGTTTGGGATTTTTACATGCTATTTTATGTTTTGCTTCAGTGGAGTGCCTTTAATTGGCCTAACCTGAAGTAAAGAATGAGTCTTTTTAATACTATTGTGTTTATTTACCTAGGTTGAAAAGACTGTCTGGGATTGGGAGCTCATGAATGACATAAAACCAATCTGGCAGAGACCATCTAAAGAAGTTGAAGAAGATGAATACAAAGCTTTTTACAAAACCTTTTCCAAGGTAAGCTCTGGGCCTCAAGATAATTCCAAAGCAAGAGGCTTGCTATAGTATCTCTTGCTATGTAAATAAAACAAAGTGCTTATAGAATGGGTTATTTCAGAAGAATTAATTAGTTGTCATCAGTAGATGGAACTGCAGAGAGCTTGGAAGGTATAACATCTCAGTCAGGAATTAATCTTTTTTCCAGAGAGAAGATACTGCCATCCAAGTATTGATTAGTCAAGATTTGGAAAGTATTATGTTGCAGCTCATGGGGAGCTTACTGATGTGTTTAAACGTTACAGGGAAATTTGTATTTAGTCTGAGAGTTGTGGTGTTTGTTGCATGTGGTGGAAGAAAGAAGGAGACAGTTTCTTAGAAGTGTTGTCTTTGTATCATACAGTGTAATGTGTAACTCGAGAGTATCTTAACTGTGGTGTGATGATAACACTACTGGTTATTGTCCTGTTGGTAACGCTTTAGTGACTAGCTTATTAAAATCTCGCAAAACTTGGGAGGTCTCCAGGAGGGTTCCTTAGGAAAGTTATTTTTACATGAGTAATTCTGCTCTTGTAACTTAAACTTCTGTCTCCATGATAGACTCTAGCAAAGCATGGCTACATGGATTAGCTGTAAAATAATTGCACTTTTTTACCAAACTCTTTCTTACTATTGGAAACCTATTAACACACTGGTATTTTCCCCATGTTAATTGAAAATGTTCTCTCTTCACAGGAACATGATGACCCGATGGCATACATCCACTTCACTGCTGAAGGGGAAGTAACTTTCAAATCCATCTTGTTTGTTCCTAACTCTGCTCCACGTGGACTGTTTGATGAATATGGATCCAAAAAAAGCGATTTCATTAAGGTAGGACAGAAAAGTGTGTGGGTATGGTTTTGTGGAAAAGGAAAAAACCCCTAAAGTAACTTGGGTGCTCTTGTAATTTAGCTGTATGTTCGAAGAGTGTTCATCACTGATGACTTCCATGACATGATGCCCAAGTATCTTAACTTTGTTAAGGGTGTTGTAAGTATTATAAATATTACTTTAATTTATTTTTTAGCTTCAGATACTGCCAGATATACTGAAAATTTTGTTTCTTAATTAGGTGGATTCTGATGATCTTCCTTTGAATGTATCCCGTGAAACACTTCAGCAGCATAAATTGTTAAAGGTAAGCTAATTGGTTTTAAATTCCTTCATTGTAAGCACAACAGCAGCAAGGTTTAGGAGACTTAATAGCTTGATGAATTTTGTGGCATGGCTCTTAAATTAATGTGAAGGAAACTCAGTTATTGCTGTTTACAGATTACTTGTCTACTTCAGATCAGGGATACAAAGTGGAATTTGTATTGAAGTAAGGTTGCATTGAGGGCTATCCAAAATACTTATTGTTGTAACTCAGTATTACTGCTTTTTTTTTAGGTGATCAGAAAGAAACTTGTTCGCAAAACTCTTGATATGATCAAGAAGATTGCAGAGGAAAAATACAACGACACATTCTGGAAAGAGTTTGGCACTAATGTGAAGCTTGGTGTTATTGAGGATCACTCCAATCGTACCCGGCTTGCTAAACTTCTGCGCTTCCAGTCGTCTCATCATGAAAGTAACCTCACAAGCCTCGATCAGTATGTGGAAAGAATGAAAGAGAAGCAAGACAAAATCTATTTCATGGCTGGTGCCAGCAGAAAGGAGGTGTGTAAGAGTGAAAGAAAGAGGGAAGGAGTACAGTATATTATAGCTTGTCATTTCAGTACCATAGGTGTTGTGAATTGTGTATTTACTGTAAATGTGGAGACTCCACGTTTATGTTACTACTGCAGTATTTGCCAGATAGTTGTACAGGTTTTCGTAGCTGCTATTACAAATGCAATTAAACTGATGTCTTAAATGTTTTTATCCTAGGCTGAGTCCTCACCATTTGTCGAGCGTCTGCTGAAAAAGGGCTATGAAGTGATCTATCTGACTGAACCTGTAGATGAATACTGTATTCAGGCTTTGCCAGAGTTCGATGGCAAGAGGTTTCAGAATGTAGCAAAAGAGGGAGTTAAGTTTGAAGAAAGTGAAAAGTCTAAAGAGAGTCGGGAAGCCTTGGAAAAGGAATTTGAGCCCCTCTTAAACTGGATGAAAGACAAAGCTCTCAAAGACAAGGTAAAATACTGTGTTATATGTAGTGATTGTTTTTCTTTGTTGTACGTGTTACAACATACCTTGCAGATTATTTGAGGACAGACTTGACAGTAGTTTCTCTGTCTTCATGGGTGAATCTTTACGGATAACATCTTTATTCAGGAAGATAATGAGTTAGAATGTCACCTTAGACATTTTTCAGAGATTCTTGAATTGACAGGGAAGTGCGAGTTGCTTACTTTAATAAGTATAAGTTATTAGCTCTGAGAACTAACATTAGGGTGTTTTGGGGTTTTTTCTTTACAGATTGAGAAAGCTGTGCTATCTCAACGTTTAACCCAATCTCCATGTGCTCTTGTGGCTAGTCAGTATGGATGGTCTGGTAACATGGAGAGAATCATGAAGGCTCAAGCTTACCAGACTGGGAAGGATATATCTACAAAGTAAGCTTCCAGTGCTGTAGCAGCAGACATGAAATTGCTTGGTGTGCCCAGTAACAAGCTTCTGCCCAGTTCAAAGGATCCTGGGTGTTTTTAAGGTCATTTTACAACCAAGTTATTCTCCATTATAGCCTTAAATTGTTATTTTCAAGCCCAGTATGTAAAACTGCCTGGTGAGTAAGGCTCATTGGTGGCATTTGGTATCTGCCATTTGTTGGCAAAAGAAGATGAACTTAGTAACTTGAACACTTTTTATAGTTGCACCAGTATTAAAGGAGGGGGGGATTTCACTTGTTACTGTGACTGTAACCAGTGTATGTAGATTTAAAGATATCATTGGGTCCTGTACTTTGAAATTTAGTACTTAGTGCTGTAATTTCTCTTCTCAGTTATTACGCTAGCCAAAAGAAGACATTTGAAATTAACCCCAGGCATCCACTGATCAAGGACATGCTGAGGAGGGTCAAGGTAAATAAATACAGTAGTGAAACATTGGCTGACTTGGCTGCATACAACTTGCTTTAACAGCTCTCTCTTGATTTTCTGGTGTTCTTCCATGTTAGGAAAATGAAGATGACAAAACTCTTTCAGATCTTGCAGTGGTATTGTTTGAAACTGCAACTCTGAGATCAGGATATATGTTGCCAGACACTAAGGAATATGGGGACAGAATAGAAAGGATGCTTCGTTTGAGTTTAAACATTGACCTGGATGCAAAGGTTAGTTTGTCTTCCACTTGGACTGATAATTGACCTACTGTTGCTCCATCTTAAAAAGTGCAGCTGCTTCATTCACTTGCATAAAATGAAATGTATCCAGCTTCCTGTAGTTAAGTGGGCCACCAAAAGTCCAGCCATGAATCTCTACTTAAAGCTCATGTTCTCCTTTCCTCGCTCTTCTTTGTAGCTGCTTGAGATTCTGCTGTTTCATTATGCTTCTTAAGCATATTCCTGTCCTTAGTTATGTGCTGGCTCTACAGGAGTAAACTAGGCACACAGGCCTTTGGCTCCTGTCTCTCTAATGGAGAAATTCCTAAGTGGATACAAGTAATACAAGTTCTCATAACGCTGTGCAAGAACTTCTGCTGGCTGTTGTGCTGGAGTGGAGCAGTGCTAAACAGATTTTACTTTTTCTTTCTGGTGGCAAATGTTAGGAAATAATAGTGAATACTTCCATAGCCTGTATTTAGCTAGTGCACAACTAGTTAAACAACCTAAGCAAGTAAAGCATATTGCTTGTGACCTTTGTGTACAGGTGGATGAGGAACCTGAAGAGCCTGAAGATGCAGCTGAGGAGGCAGAGCAGGATGAAGAGGAACTGGATGCTGATGCTGAGGACAATGATACACAGAAGGTAGGGTCTCAGGTTTGATGCTTTCTTGCCAGTATTTATGTGCACCTTCATCTGTGGGTGCTACCTGGCAATAAAGTTCACTTTGCCTTTCATGACACTAGATTTTAGTGTCAGGTGTTCCAGGCTTTTCTTGGAGGGGGAAAAAAACTGCAGAACAAATTTATTATTAAACTGTATTTTGAAAAGATGACACTGAGGTATGTTCAAAGCTGGAGCTGAGTTAAGCTTTAGAGATTGTAACAGTGCCCTGTGGCAAGAGAAGGGCAGCAAATCCTCTAGTAAAGATAATTATCCATGGTATTTCCACAGCTTGTGGGCAAAAACATGAACAATTGTTTGTAATTGTGTAATTTTAAATGCTTATAATACAGGCTTGGAACAACATTCCGGACAACACCATTGCTTCTCAACAGTTCACCTGTCATGTGAAGTCAGCCTTCACTTAGCTCATGGCTGCAGTTTTAATTATGTCTTGATGATATGCTAAACTCTTCTAATACCATAGCTTCTTGATAGTACTAACTTGTAAAGCTGCTATGAGGTCCCAACTGGGCCTGCTTTCTTGGGTTGCTTTTGGAAGAGACCTGCAAGATGATATCCTGTGAATAGTGCAAATGTATAGCTTACAGCAATGTAATTTCCTACTGTAAAATGTCAGATTAGGTAAGAATAAATTTGAGAAACAGTATTTATTGTACTATACTTACTTAATTTTGATGCCACTGCTGTTATGTTTGCATAGCAGGATAATATAATGTGCAGTGACAGTAATACAAATTTCTGTTCTTCTGGGGCAGTTCTTGTAACCTTTTTCCACTTTCCAAAAGTAATATTCTGATTCTCTTTTTTGTCTTCACAGGAATCCACAGATGTGAAAGATGAATTGTAAATTGCACTCAACTACTGTCCTGCATTGGGGGGGTTAGGAGGCAATGTGAATTAGATTGTTTTGGTTTTTTCCACTGTAAAATGTTGAGGGGTGGTATGGGGTTTTAAGGGTAAAGGAGGTCTTTTTTTTTTAAGTTCACTTTTCTAAAAACATTCCTCATGAATGTAAATTTGTATTATTTAACTGACGTGGTGTAAAATCTTGTCATGTACAAAATAAAATGTTCCCAAACACCACCAACTCTAAAATTCATACATAGCAAGCTCATCTTGTGGGCTGGCAGAAAGAAATGAAGGTATGGTCCTGGGTGTTCAGGTCCTCTGTGCTGTTTGTTGGCAATCCTTGGGCCTTCCCATGCTGGCACAGCCACACCTACTTGTAGCATCTGCCTGTGGCTGGGATTTACATTTACAAACCTGCTGTGCTGCTTAGCCAAATATACCTGGTAGCTGACAGTTGTACTGAACTTGCTAATTGAAATAAGACCTTGAGTTAGGTATCTCCTGCAAGCCTGAGAAAGAGGAGATTGGGTGTTTAAAAATAGCATTGGAAATGAAGCTGACAGCATGTGCTGGACTCTGTCTTGACTCCATAGGATAGGCAGCAGGAGCTTTACAGATGAGGGGAGGAAAAAACATTTCCTTTCACTTACTATGTGGACAACTGCCACCAGAATTGTCTTACTACCTATGAGCTGGTACCATCCTGCATGGCACTTGGAAAGCCTGTCTTTGACTTGTGTAGCTACAGCAGTTCTGTTTTCTACAAGCTTTTTTAAAGGTGGAAGTTCTTTTCACATGTTCTTAATGGTGTTACTCCTAAATGTTTTCACTCTTGTTCTTGGTCTCTTATGGCAAAGCACTGTAGTTACTTAATGTTACTGAAGCTAAATCTGGTTAGTTTTAGACATGTTGAGCTTCCACTACATTTTTTCACTAGTGCCTCTATTTGAAAACATCTTCACAGACTTGGTAGAAAGTGTTTATGGTGAGGATTTGGGGGATTTTTTTTTCTTCCTCTGTGGAAGAAGGATGTAGGAGTGGTGCTTCTGCATAGTGATTCTACTTAAGAACCAATCTTTTCTGTTTTGTTAACAGAACTTCTTAGAAGTTACAAGCTTCTGCAGTCTGAAGCAAAAAAAGCTTTCTTACTAGGTGAGGGCACTAAACACTGACCTGAAGCACTTGCTTTCCATTTACTAGGCTTCTACATTCCCCAAAATATGCCATGTATGAGTGTGATCGTTGTGTCAGGATTTTAGAGTGGGATTGAAGTCTGAGATGTCAAGGAAAGGGAGCTTAGTTTGGGGGGTTCTCAAGGGAGTCTGGGGGGGGTGGGGGGCTCTGGTTTCTGCTCACTGCAGTGGTACCCTAGAGAAAAGCCTTTTGTTACTGGCCCAGGCTGAGTGGTCTAACACGAGTTTCAGCAGCTGGCACTGTCAGTTTTAGAAGCAGCCTTTGGCACTAAGTTACTAAACGGCAGAAAGGGCATATCCCCTTACTTTAGCAGTGAAACTTTGTGCTCTGTAGCAATCAACCTCCTAAAGTATCACTTATTTTCAGTGATACACTCAGAAATGTATCATTACTACCCCCATCTCTCCATTTGACTTCTGAGTTAACAAAGGTTACTCCCACCTCCTATATGATTCGGAAGTTTAGTTTGTTTGCCTAACAAACTAAAGGGGAAGGGTGGCCTCATCCAGTATTTAAATCTGTAAGTTACTTGTAGATTTAAGCAAACCTAGTTCTGTTGTGTAGCTGAAATTCTCATTGCTTTGGTTGGTTTGAGGGTGACAAAACTGATTAAATTTCAGAAATAATAAAGAGCACACTTGAGAGTTATGCTTTCTGCTTCTTCATATACTTCAGCTGAGAACACCATGTGTAACATAGCTGTGGTCCAGCGGCTTTCTCTACACCCTGCTGTGACAAGTGTTTGCTATTAATAAGCACGAAATGCACTTATAAGTTGCCTTTTTTTTGTCAGCTCTGAAGCAAAATGGTGGCAGTAGTGGAAGTGTCAGTCAGCACTGTTTCTTTCAGTGCTGCAGTTATGCTGATTCTGGGGCTGTCACCTCTGCTGTTAAAACTTGGTGCACTGTCAGCTTTGCTATTCTGAGATGGGCACTAATGAGGACATTTCCCTCAATGCTAGAAAAGGCAGAGCTCCCTGTTGCTCAGTTTCTAGTAGCAGCAGGATACACTTAGAAATCTAAGCCTAATTAGTAGAAGCTTCCCTCTTGCAGCCTTAAGATCTAAAAAACCTTTAGAAAATAGAGAAAAATGCATCTTGCATGTCAGAAATCAACAACATAAGAGGTGATAATCTGACAAAGCCAGCATGTTAAAGGGATCATCAAAAAACTGCTGTTCATGCCCTAGTTAGAACAGAAACAAAATACTGAACTGTCCCATTTTCTCTTCAATAAACTTTATCTTCTGCTGCACTAGAAGGCTGACAATCTCAGCTTTGTTTAGGTGCAGTAAAGGAAAAAGTCTTTCCACTGGAAGTCGATCTATTAAGATTTTTTCACTGATAGATTTTGTTTGGGCTTAACATCTGTGTTTTACCAGAGCCTCCCTCTCACTGCTTGCTGTCATTAATAAAGATGCCTGAGAGGATGTGATTTAGTTATATAAAAGGTGCACACATGGGCACACAAGAGCAGGAGAGGAGCTCATCCCACCAATAGCTGTAAAACTTGGTGAGAGCAGACACCTACACATGCATAAGAACTATAAACCTTTTTTCCTAGGAAAACCACTCCAGCTTATGTAGGCATAAATAAAATAATAGCTTCATAGCGAGAACTGATGTAAATGTAGCACTTACTGTGATAATTTCTGGATCCCTCTGCTGTTACAAGACTTCCAAGTGTTTTGGCAGTAGGAATTAGGGAGCTTTTTGTTTCCTTACCGGGCAATGTGTCAGACTGTGTTTTTACAAGTTAAACTTAAGTGACAACTGAGGATGAAGCCTGTGCTTTGTCCTGGCACCTTTCTCAAGTAAAACAATCCCAAACTTCCCAAGCTCTATGTACCATTCAAAACTGGGTTGTTGAGCCACCTTCCCAGGATGATGACCGAATCTTCAAGTTCCTGGTGCAAGTGTGTTGTGGTGATTCTATTTCCAAACTGAAAGGTAAACTGGCACTTTCAGAGTTTTGCGTATTTACAGCTATCAAAAGCAGCCATAGACAGATGAAGATGCCCAAATGGAGCACAAACAAATCTGATTTCAGTGTAATCTGCCCCATTTTAACTGAGATGACCAAATGGTAAGATTCCAGCCTTACAGTGGACCAAAGCAGATTTCCTGTCAGTGATACATCTGTGTCATTGTTTGACGCCTTATTCTGAAGTATACTTAAAATGTAATCCAGATTTATGAACTCACAAGCATTTTGGCACACAACTGATGGGACTTTTACCAACAACATTCACTGTATGTTTGTTTTTAATGCTGCCTGCAACTCTGCTCAAAGGAAAGCAAAGACACATGACAAGAGCACAGTATTTCACGTATGTATTTCTGGAACTTAAACAGTTGGATAAATATTTTATCAGTTCTAGTTTTCACAACAAAAATAAACTCTGGTCAGTGTTGTGAAGTCTGAACTTTGCTTGATCTTTCTTTTAGACCCAACAGTTCAGTTCTCAGTTCTCCAGGCTTAGGAGGTATTTCAGGTATGCTCTATTAAAAACAGAGAAAGACATCAGTGTTGTGACAGAGGAAAAACTAAACTCCCAAAACAGTAAATGAGCTTACTCTGGAAGAGCATGACAGCTAAACTGTGATTTTACCACCCTCTTTTCTGAGCAGAATGTAATTCCTACATGCAAAACACCTTAAGAATTATTACCTTTTTGAAACTTGACTTATTTTATAGTAGCAAAATACAATATGGAAAAAAAAACATGATAAAAGGAAAAACAGACAGCTTGTTTTAAAGGAGCAAAGCTTATTTTTGCCATTAAAGTGAGTTTGGTAAAGATGTTCTAGCACAGCTGAAGTTTCCTCACATACTCTTGGTGATAGAAGAAAATGTTTCACTGCTTCTACTACCCTGATTTAGAAATAAGGCACTGAAACTGGAGTTAAAATTTTAAAAAGGTACCAGATAACATGACATTTCAAGAACTGCACCTCCTCAAAATTCATGCTACTTAGGAGATATAGATCATTTGATCACTCTGAATAAATATGTCGATTTGCCAGTAATGAAGGCTACAGCAGAGACTACTAAAACACTGAAATTCTGATGTATTTATCAATGACTGAAGCATCATTGCTTCAATTTTGAGCTGACAGCTCAAGCATGGTAATTTTTTAAAACTTATTTCCCATTTGAAAGTAGCCCAGAGAATTAAAAAACCCAAGAAGAATACGTGAGCAGGAGGATGAGAGAAAGCTTTCAAGTCAGACCTCCAAGAGGCTAAACTAAACCACTACTATTCCTAGTGGATGATCTCATTTGGAGTTTAATTCTGTGACTGCCATTTTTACATCCTCATCTGTCATAATTTCTAATGGTCTAACTTTTGGTCACCTTCATTTCCATTACTGGAGGAAATAAAGTTTGTTTTAAATCTAGTACAGCCCCTTCTTGCCACTTTTGCACACTCTTTTCAAAACCCAGCTTCCCACAGCAGAGACCCCTCCTCGACACATGGTATTATGCCCACAGTGGAGGCGACTCCCCAGAGGAGTCACAGTCACAGAATTGTTAAGAGCTGGAAGATCATCCTGTGGAGATCATCCAGTCCTAGCCCCCTTTCAAGCAGGGTCACCAAGAGCAGATCACATACGAATGTGTTCAGGTGGGTTGGAATGTGTCTAGGGAGGGAGAACTCCATGACCTCCGTGGGCAGGCTGTTCAGTGCTCTACTATCCTCAATGGAAAGAAGTTCCTCCTCATACTAAGGTGGAACGCCTTATGGTTTAGTTTATGGCCCTTGCTCCTCATCCTGTCGCTGGTCACCACTGAAAACAGTCTGGCACCACCCTCTTGGCACCCACCTCTGAGGTATTTATAAGCATTAATGAGATTCCCTCTCAATCGTTTCTCCCAAGAGACGCTGCAGACCCTGCATAATCTTCATGACCCTTCACTGGATCCGCTCCAGCAGCTCCTTGTCTTTCTTGTACTGAGGAGCCCAGAACCGGCCACAATGAAATCCTGGCGGCCTGGCCAATGCCTCTGTAGAGGCTGATCTCTGCCCACCGCCAGGCCAGAGACCTTCCCGAGGCACAGCCTCTCCAGCAGACCCTCCATCCCGCACACACGCTACCAGCGACCGGGACCCTCCCAGCACTTACAAGGTCAGGCCTGTAGTACCTGTGCACGACTTCAGCCCCGGCGAACATGGCCAGCATGCTGGCCGCCAGCGCCCGCAGGTAGGTGGGCCACGGCGCGCCAGCGGGGGCTGCGGGG
>NW_005054598.1:428051-435098 GCF_000277835.1 Geospiza fortis | reverse complement strand
CCCCGCCCCCCCGGGGAGGCGGGGGCCTCGCTGTGGCGGCCGCCTCCCTCCCTGGGCACAAAGAGGGAGGGAAGGTGCTCCCGGGGCCGCGGCTGGGGGAGCACGGCGGCCCTAGGGAGCGTGGGCGCGATCGTGTCTCTGCCCCGAAGGGGATTTGAAAATTACTTAATACCTGGTTTTGTTGCAGTGAGCATATATTTTTCTTTTACCTTTTTCATTTTTTTCCTTTGTTTTTAGCGTGAACGGAAGCGGGGGGGGCGGGGAGAGGAAAAAATAATGAACTGAAGGAAGGGGAGAGGAACAAATCACTACCTTTTCATCGTGATACTAAAAGGACTTAATTAAATGTTGTGTAATATGTATGCATCAATAACAAAAATATTTCTGAACCCACGCAAGAAATCTGGCCTAAAGTATATACAGATCTGAAAATCAGGTTTTTTTGGTTCGTTAACTGTACAAGTACTTTACATAAAATGGAACTCTTCTAGCAGTGGGTTTAAAGTATTCCCTGTACTCAGAAAATCTCCTATAGCTTCGTTAGACAACTTCTCTGGAATGTGACAGATGTATGTTCATATTTATTCTCCTTGTTTCAGGATAGATACCTGGGTTAAAATTAGTGTCTTGATCACAAGACTGTGGGTTTCTTAAAAACCCAGTGTATAGTAGGGAATGATCCCTTCTTTTGAGAAATTTAAAATCAGAATCATTTAGGTTGGATAAGACCTCTAAAATCGTCAAATCCAGCCATTAACACAGCACTGCCAAGCCCACCACTAAACCCTGTCCATAAATTTACACATCTACAACATATTTTAAATACCTCCAGTGTGGTGACTCTGGGCAGTTCCCTGGGCAGCCTATTCCAATAGTTGACAAGCCTTTCCATGAAGTAATTTGTCCTAATATCCAATCTAAACCTCCCCTGGCACAATATGAGGTTATTTCCCCTTGTCACTTGTTGCTTGAGACCAACCCAGCTTCAACCTCTTTTCAGGTGGTTGTGGACAGTGATAAGGTCACCCCTGAATTTCCTTTTCTTCAGAGTAAACACCCCCAGCTCCCTCAGCTGCTCCAGACCTTTCCCCAGATCTGTTGCCTTTCTCTGGGCATGCTCCAGCACCTTCCTGTAGTGAAAGGCCCAAAACTGAGCACAGGGCTCAAGATGTGGCCTCAGCAGTGCCAATTCCAGGGGGACAATCCCTGCCTTGGTCCCAGTGGCCACACTATTGCTAACACAGCATGCCATTGGCCTTCTTGGACAAATATCTCTATATCTAAAAATTACTTGGTGTTTTTAATTATAGCTCTGAGATGATAAAATTATTTCCTGAAAATCTACTGTTCACCAAGTCCTTGCTATGTAGTTGTGAGGCAGTAGAAGCCATGAACAAGAAGGTGGCTGTGTAGGTAGAAGGGAGTGACAGAATAAAGTAGAAATGGGTGTGAGGGTGGTATATGACTAATAAATGTGAGGAGAGAGAGAACTGTCTATGGAAAAATGTCTTTATGCATAGGATCTCTGTATGTGTGAGCACTGCCATGTGGAATAAGTGCAATACTTGTGTTGGGATCCAGTGTGTGATAGCAGGACAACATCTGCCACACGACTTGTTAAAGCTGTTTAATAATCTGCATAGTGACAAATCCTGTGTGTATTCTTAATGCTTTATAGCCCTGAATGGTTCATCCATCTTATCAGATCAAGCAACTGACACCGTATAAAAAAGATCTAAAATTTAGGGAACTTCTGGAAGCCCAGAGAGCTTTAGCTCAACATGCGTTATAAATTGTTGGTCTGTTTGATAGACAGTTTGCTTTGGAAATGTGTGCTACAGTGATTTGACCAAAAAAAAAAAAAGATAAAAGCTCTATTCTTCCCTTACAAATGCTGTGTTAATTCCTAATTCCACATCATAGCAATTACAAGAGAACTGTGCTGTTAATGTTGGGGTTAACTGATACCAGCTGAGCAGCCAGACTGCTTTGATGTTGTGGATAATTTAGTGCCTTGTTAACAGAGTCATCAGAGAATGTAAGTGCAGTACATGCCAGCCTTGATAAAGTTTGACGTTTACATTCTGTTTGGTACATCGGTAAGTTTCTAAATTGTTGATAAATTCTTTCTTTCTTTCTTCCTCTCTAAGATACTACGCATATCTTCAGCAAGCTCAAGCATTTTACTCGTTTCCATTCCATCAGATGATGACTGCAGTGCCCAACATGGAAATGATGACTGAACAGCCAACTCTAGAGGGCATTCCAGAGCCAAACATTGCTCAGGAGCCTCCAAAAGGTAGCTTGACTGGGCTGTGTGAGTGAGCTGAAGTGAGAGTGATTGATTGGGAAAAAATATTGCTCTTAAATTGCTTCCTTGGACCTATTGGATTTCCTTTCCTTGATGGTCACTGCAGAAGTATTGATTAATTGCATTCTTTAAGAAACATGTTCTAACAGATAATTACAAAGACAGGAAGTAAATGCACGTGAATGTATGCACATTGTTCAGTCTCACATAATTATCTTGTTCCAAGAAAAGCAGATTTTTTTTTCAATAGGTAAATGCATTATCTTAGCTGAAGTAATGGGTTTTAGCATTGTGTTAGAGAAGGATTTTTTAAGATTCTGGCTTCAAAATACCTAATTTTTTTAACTTTCTGCAAGAGAAGTACAATATAATTTATTTGAAATATTTTTGTTTGAATGATTGCTTAGTTTGTGTAGTAATCACAGGTAGGGAATTGGTTACTAAGAATTGTTTTGTATAGTGTGGCTTATTTAAACAAAGACTAACTGTTGGAAAGTGACACTGTTCTACAGCTCAACATTATTAATGAACATTGAGAGAGAGAGAGAGAGAGAGCAGTCTCTGGGTGATCATGTCATGGCTTGTGCCTGTGCTGCCTGAATCTCTAAACTTTTAAGAGCCAGAAGATGAGAAAGCTTCAGGTGTGTTGCTTAAATTAATGAATTTTGAAGGTAAATTTACCTCTTTGCTTTGTCTCTGTGTCCATACATTTAGCTGAGTCAATTTGAATATCCACACTACAACTTGGGAAATGTACAAAAAGAGTATTTGTTGTGTGTTTCAGAAGTTAAAAAAGGGGGAAGGAAAAGAAAAGCCAAAGCAACTGAGCCAAAGCAACCCAAAAAGCCTGCTGCTAAAAAAGAAAAACCAACCAAGTCAAAAGGCAAACAAGAAAAGATCACAGATACTTTTAAAGTCAAAAGAAAAGTGGACCGTTTTAATGGTGTATCTGAAGCTGAACTTCTGACCAAGACTTTGCCTGATATTTTGACCTTTGATCTGGATATTGTGATAGTGAGTAATTAAATTTCAAGATTAGGTAGAAAAGTCTTGTATTTACTTGTTATGATTTACATTCTTTCTGCTTACTCATCTATATTGCTTATATGGCAAAATCTTGCAAGATAAAGTACATAAACTGTTTCCTGTGTGTAGAGCTGCTTTGCATTTTCTGTTAAAACTTAGTCCTAATTTCAGAGGAATCTAAGGCTCATGTTTAGTACAGATTCATGAGAGCCCATAACTCAGTGCTTTATATCCTGGAAGCTCTGCACCCTCTGAGCTGCTCTTTTGACCTTGCACATCTAAATGAGGCACTGCTGCAAAATTGTCAGGTTTTTTAAATGATGATGGAAGGTGCCATGAATACATTTTTGTTTATTAACAGTAACTTTGTGAGAATTGAATAAGCATCCTTACTGTAACTTGATTAAATTCTTGACTACAAGCCATGTTGTCATTGTAAAAATGGACTGGTATCTTTGTAGATTGGCATAAACCCTGGCCTGATGGCAGCTTACAAAGGACATCATTACCCAGGACCTGGAAACCATTTTTGTATGTTTTTGTTTTTCTTTCTTCTTTTAGCATCTGCAGAACTTTGTTAGAACTTGTGGCATTTTAATTAAACTAGTTTGGTTTTTGTTTTTCACCTGGGTTTTGGTTTGTTGTTTTTTGGGTATTTTTTTCTTCAGAGAGGGATTTTTATATGCTAAATATGAGTTCAAGACAGTGAGTTCTGTCAGAGAGGCCCAGTGAAAAGAGAAGCAATGGCAAATTTTCAAAGAAAGCTGACACATAGTATTTGCCTCACTCTTCCCCCCCAAATCCATGTTGATCACTGCTAAAATGAATCACAAAATCTAAAGCTCTGTACTGAGCTTCTAGAATAAAAGACTACTTTGCCTGATCATGATAAAGAATTCCTGTTCACTGGGGCCTTTGGAGGAGGTAAAGTAATATTGGCTATTTTAAAACTTTCTGGATAGGTCAGTAGTCTTCCCAAATTAACTGATACTTTGTTAAAATAGATTCTTCCTTTAGCATTCCAGTACTGCGGTAGTCAAGTGGAATTTTTTGGCTCTGTTTTCTTTTCCTTGGAAAAAGGTAAATGCATATCTGTCTTCCTACTTCACAGGGAAGTGTCTGTTCATGTCTGGTCTAAGTAATGAACAGCTGAACCACATGGATGACCACACCTTGCCACATAAATATGGGATTGGATTTACAAACATGGTTGAAAGGACAACACCTGGAAGCAAAGACCTCTCCAGGTAAGACAATAAAAGGAAATATCAGGCTTGTTAATGAATTAATAGTTGTGATTATAATTTTGAGTATTTTGTCTTTTAGCAAAGAGTTTCGGGAAGGAGGGCGAATTCTGATGCAGAAGCTACAAAAGTATAAACCTCGTATAGCAGCTTTTAATGGAAAATGTGAGGAACTTATACTTTTAAATTAATTTTTTTCTGCCGGTAGCTTTATCTTTTTTTCACTTACCCTATATTTTCATTTTAGGTATTTATGAAATTTTTAGTAAAGAAGTTTTTGGAATTAAAGTTAAGAACTTGGAATTTGGGCTGCAGCCACACAAAGTGCCAGATACAGAAACTGTAAGTATTGAGACTGAGAAACAAAACTAGGGCACTCCACATTGATTATTTAAAAATTAAGGAAATCTCAGGCTTTGCACACACTTAGGATTACACCAGTTTGACCGGAGTACAAGAGGTGTGAAAGGTTTTTAGTTAGAGAAAGGGGAGTAGTGCAGTTTTTGGACACATCTTTAATGCAGCTTCTTCAGCCTTGCAGACTTCTTTTGAGAAATGGTATGTTATGGTTCATAGGTTGGTGCATTCTCTGAGGACTGCGTAAAATACAAGTAACGAGTGCCTGCTTTTATGATAATTTTCATCTGATCCCCTGTGTCCAATTCCCTGGGTATTTGTATTACTGGATTTTGATACTGGCCGTGACCATGCAGTGCCACAGTGGGGGAGAAAGAACAGCAAGTCCATCCTTATGCTACTGCGCGTGACCCTTCAGCATTGCTGGATCTGGGCATGCCCAAGCTCTTCTGTCTGACTGGGTCTCCTTAAGCTGATCTGCAGTTTGAAGTTAAATTGGATGCTTAAGATAAAACAAGCAATTTGATGAAGAGTGCATTAGTCATCGAACTCTAGTGCTGGAAAATATCTCAAGAGACCAGCTACGTATCATTAATAATTGGATTGTTTAATGTGTTCTTATAAACAAGTTAAAGCAAAGGCGATTACACTGCTTGCCAAGGTAACTTATTCTAAAGCTTCATTACCTTGTCAGTTCAAAAGTTTGGATTGTTTTTCTTCTTATTTCTATCCTCAATTACTAGTACTGCAAGTTTCAGCTGCCTTTCTCTAAAGGTGGAAGTGCTGCCATTAGAGCCTGAAGAATCATTGGATAAAGTATTTGCTCCTTAGGTAGCTCTTAAGGACTTCTACAGTAGATGTATTTGTAAGAAAAATAATCCCCTTTACTGGTACTTGTTCATAAAGACTGCATGGTAATAGAAGTATTGAATACAGTTCGTTTTTCTTAAACTAACTTGATATCTTTAGTTAGGGCTGTTGGCAGAGGTAGAAACACTGAAGCTGGCTCCAACCACACTAACAACAATTTCACACCCTGGCATACATCATGCAGATGCGCTTCGCCAATAAGCTAGGCTAATTAACCTGTGCTGCTTCCCTCGCTGCTTTGGGATCTTTGCATGCTATCATGTACTCCTCTATGCCCTGGCTCAGAGCGCTGCTTGTTCAGGGAGTTTTGGAGTGTGCTCTGCTCTCTTGTAACACACATGTTGTTGCTTCTCCTGCAGCACATAAATAACTGGTGAAAATTGTGCTCACTTAGCAGCTGGTAATCAGCCCTGTCTTCAGGGCAAGACAGATGGCTGGCCAAGAAAAATGAAAACTCATTTTAGCCCCTTTCACAATCACCTCTGGCATTAGCTGAAGTTTGTACAAATAGTTAAAACAGTTAAGTTGCTCTGAATGCACTAACTATTAACTCATAGCTCGGGGATCAGTAATGCTTTTTTTCTTGGTCTTTGTCTCAAGCTCTGCTATGTTATGCCATCTTCCAGTGCAAGATGTGCTCAGTTTCCTCGGGCACAAGATAAAGTTCATTATTACATTAAGCTGAAAGACTTAAGGGATCAACTGAAAGGCATCGCACCCAACATGGAGGTCCAGGAGGTGCAGTACACATTTGACTTGCAACTTGCACAAGGTATTGTTTTTATTTTGTTAACACTTCATTAAAATGTACTGTAGTGTACAATACTAGCAGGTTCCCAAGCAGAAAGAAATAAAGAATTTTTTAATGGGTAGATGTGATTCACTAAACTGTGTGCTATAGAATTATAGATTCTGTTCTCTGTAGTACAGCCTACATTTTTTAAGGGGAGCAGGTAGAATCTTGTAGAATTTGCGTCTTTTCTGATAAAAGTCCTCTTTGATAATTTTTATTCTAAATATTAATGCTTGAGCTGTTCTGTTTGTGCAGAGGATGCTAAAAAGATGGCTGTCAAAGAAGAAAAGTATGACCCAGGCTATGAAGCAGCGTATGGAGGAGCTTACTGTGACCGTGCGCTGTATGTCACTGACCAGTGCAGCTTGTCTTCAAATGGAGCTGGTAAAGGGCTTGGGGCATTCAGTCTGCAGCCATTGCTGGGGAACAAAGAGCCTGTGGTCTTA
>NW_005054598.1:420868-428036 GCF_000277835.1 Geospiza fortis | reverse complement strand
CTGCAAAGGGTCGTCCTTCAGTGAGGTTCCTAACGGACAGTGGATGACACAGTCCTTTGCAGACCAGATTCCAGAGTTCAATGCTGGCATGACACAGGAAGAGGAGGGAAGCAGCGTGTAGGAGCTGTTTCTTCTCGGCTATGCACACATGCTGCAGTTTTAATGCAGTGATCAAGATTGGTACCTCAGTTCTCCAACTGAAGCATCTGTATAGTATTTTATCTCCCCTAGTTATTTTATTGTAGTCCAAAGTAAGTGTGTGGTAGGCTGAAATCAATGAACTACATAATTTTAAGGAACTGTCCAAACTTTTTTTAAAAGTTAGCCCTTTTTTGTATATGAGTTTTATATTTAACATATACAATTTCTTCCAGTTTTGACAAATTGCTTTCTCATTTGTGAAGATTTCTTTGGAGTGTTAATTTTATTCCATAAATGGCAACGTGGTAGAAACAGCAGCAGTATACTTTTTACTGATGCCTCAATATTTGGATATCTCTTAATACTTTTATATCCAGAGGGGAAAATGGAAAATGTACCCTTACCTTGTGTGAAGCAGTGTTTTTAATCATGCACAGTTAAGGAAATAGTGCTTTTTAAGCCTGCCTTTTACCGTCTTAAAAAGTGTAGAAAGTTGTGTTCTGCAGCTATGGGTACTGTCTTCTGGGTGGGACGAGAGTGCTCTGTCTGTTCAGTGAGTGTACCATAATTGAGGATGAAGGGAGGGTGAAGACATCATCTCAAGTCACAACACTGGGGAGGAAAACTTGTGTCACACAGGACAGGGCCTAAATATTCTAGCTGAGCTCTCTTAGGATAAGGTTTCTCTACCACTCCATCTCTTTCCCCCTTATATTCCAATGTAAGGCACTAGAATTGCTTTTTAAAAAAAGCAAAACAAAGAGCGCTGGTAGTTCTTGAATTCTGTGGTATTTAAACTCCATCATTTCCATAAAGTTAGTCCCTTTGCCTGACCTTTAGCAGGAGATAATCCCGTTGAATGAGACAGAGAACTGGAAGACTGCTTTCTCTTTAAAAGTCATGTACAGCTATGTTATTTACATCATGTACAATTAGCACTGGGTGAAATAGATTTGCAGTTTAGCAGTTTTTAACATTAAGCTCTCTCCAATCTGTACCACCTTAGAGGGTGTTCCCTTTATTCCACTTAAAAACACTGAGTTGAATACAGGGACAGCTGTTCCATGAATAAGAAGTTGTCTGTAAAATCTATAACTCTTCTGAGTAAGTTGCCTAAATGATACATATTTTTGGCCAATATTAGTGACTAAGAAAAAAAAAATTTCATCCTGGTGCCTAACTCTCATCTTCTTTCCCTCTTTTATCATGTGAGGAAAAGATGAGGTAAAAGCAATAAGCTGATCAAAACACTAAAGTTTTGATGATCTTATGACATTTGGTGCTTCACATACTTGAAAACAGACACAAACAGTATCTCCACACTCCATACTGGTCAGAGATTCCTGTACCAGTGTGATTTATCCTCTCTTCACAGCTAGTGACAGTTGTCAGTTCTGTGTAACTGGTTAATGTAGGTTCTAATCCTGCTGTAACACCTCTTACAGAGATCACACACTGTCAGCCTGTTGTGAGGCAGGCATGTTTACAGTTTCTTCCCAAATTATGTGGGTTAATTCTGAGAATCTTCAATCGAGTGAGTGTGCATTATTATTCTGATTGTGTTTATTAGCTGCAGCAAAAAGCTGTTCCACATATTGTCCGAAAGGTACAGCACTTGTCTTGCCTGTTATTTAAAGTGTACTGTATCATGTATTGCTGTTTACATGGATGTTTTCCTGCAGGTGCTTGAAGTATCTTGCATCAGGGATTTGTTTAAGTTTAGTTTTATTTTCAACAAAATTAGAAGCATGAAATTAGCACTGCTACGTATGTAGCACAGTAGGATGTAACTCCTGAAAGGCTATCCTGTTTGATTGGAAGGGAAAGGTCTCTTCCTTAACGGAATCACCCACTTGGTTATCTGAGTATAAAATACAGTTGAGTGTACAATGACCATTCCACTAAATACTGCAGTTCTGTGTCCTTCCTCAAAACTGGTGCTCTTTTTGTTACAATGATACAGAAGTTCTTAATTTGTCTTAAATCTATCAATGTTTCACAATAAAATTGGGAATTGTACTTCAATGTATTGGAATGTATTTTGCATCTTGCCAAGTGCACTACAGGATGTGCTATACGCAGAGATGCCCCAAAACAGTCACCCCACAACAGAACTCAGTAACATCTGCCCAGGTTTTCAATTCAGGCTGTTTAATGTGGGCTAGATAACTAAACACTTACTGTACATAACACTGCAGCTATTTCCTGTGTAGATTTTTTCCTATTAGACACTGGAATCTTACTTAGAAAGACCTTAAATTAAAGCACTCTTTCTGACACTGAATTTCACCTCTGTAAGTGTTTAAGGAAAATACTTCATTGTCAAATACATTTGTTTTCTCACCTTATGTAAAAGTCAAGATAATCTGAACTGTGTATTGGTCACTCCAGCCTCCCTCAGCTGCCATAAGCACACAAAACTGATGGTCAGTTATTCATATTTTTAACAAATACTTTTTTTTCTAAAATCAACCAATCATACAACATGTTGCATCTCAAACTATTAAATGTGTCCCATACACTATGTTATGCAGTATTTCAGTATCAGCTGTCAGGATGAGTTAATTTGAACTTCCCTGAGGGGTCAGGAATAAACCAGTTTTCCCAGAGATCAGTGTGGACACTGGGGTAGTCCCAAGGTTTGTATCTCCCATTCCAGTGAAGTAATTTAGCTTCTTGAAGAAATTGCTCTGAGTAACGGGCATCAGGACTCCAACCTGCATGGGTAGATTAAAAAAAAAAACTAAAATGCAGTTTTTGATAGTGGAAGACACTGTAGAGTGAGTCAAATTCAGGTGACTTTTTTCAGAAATCTGATTAGTACGCTTTCATGTTAGTTTACAACTAGTTGTATGATACAGCAGCTTTTTTCAGCTTGATGCTTCTTATGCTACATCCTCAAAAATTCTCAGCAAGTTTTCTCTCTCAACATTTTTAACATCTTGGCATAGCTAGGATTAAAAACAAAGTAAAATCTATTCATTTTACCATACCAGCTAAGCCATTATGTTTTTCCTAGGGTAATTCACCACTCCCAGGTGAAAGGTAACTACATCCTCCAAAATGTTGGCAACAAACACTGCCAGGTCTCCCCTTTTCTTCCACTGCACCTGACTTTTTTCAGTCTCACTATATTCAGGTATTTCATATGTTCTTTCCATGTAAGTGGCACGTGAGGCAAAGTCACCTAAGGTCTTGCACTGGAATCTCACAAAACTCATCTTAGTTCCAACTTGCAAACAGCGAGAAATTCAACTTACCAAGATGCCTTATGTGCCACATAGGATTAATAGAGGAATATTTTCCATGAAATACAATCAGCATTGGGGAGGTTACCACACCTCCCCCAAGGGTACTGCTATAGAGGTTTTCCCTGCAAAAGGAAAAATAATATGTTCAAAACCTCAAGGAATCTTTAGTACAAAAGGCAGATTAAAAATAAGTATCTGGCAAGAAGGAAATACTCCTCCTTCTTTAAGCTAGCCTCAGGAAGGGAAGATCATTCAGTGGCTTCATCCCAGGCTGAGTTGGTCACCCAAAATGAGAACCACATGTTCTAAATGTCCCTCAGGATTAAGTGTGGTTTGTGATTGAATGCAAGACTAAAATTCCAAGTGGCCATTTCCTGGTACAGAATTGGTCAGATTTAAACCGATGGAAATGCTGGAACACGAGTTACTTCACTTGACAAGATCTCAAAAGAAAGACTGCTTGGAGTTAAAAAAACCTGTAAGAGCTTTTAAATGGAAAGTAAAACTGTAAAACAAGTACTAAAAGTAAAGTACGAAGCTAGATTTCTACACATACTCTACATTTCTTTGCATCCACTTTTCCAATTGCTGTGTGATCCGCTGATGTTTCCATTCAGTCATGTTACCAACAATTACTCCAGGATTAAAAGAGCAGGTGCTGGGGCTGATGCCAAGATCTCTAATGGCTTGCTTTCTGAAGTCCAGGAATCCCATGTATGTGTTCTAAGAAATAAAAAAAGTATGTTTATCCCCTATGAATCTCCTTAAAGATACATGTAAATGCACCTCACTCTCACTGAGAAGGAGATTAAATATGCTCTTCCCAAGATAAGTTTCTAGATGGTGGTTACCTGTCATTAGTTCTGTATGACAAGGCTATAAGGCAGGATACGTCCAGCTATTAAATTACTTTTTCCACAATATTGTACCATGGAAGTTTGATAAGCCTTTTCTCTTGCTATGTTTGTCTTTTGGTAGCCCACGTTAAATCATGCAGCTTCACAATTGTACCAGTATAAAAAGTCCTTAATTACCTGTACTATTACAAAGCTATCTATATCTATATATATATAAAACACTCACTTTGGGGAAAACACATAAAATCATCTTACCTTTATGGGCAAACAAATTCTGTATTAGAATTCCAGAATGGCATCTTACCTGCATCCCTACACTTCTAACCATTTCATGTGTAGAAGGCAGATCACAGTCATCTGAAAAAGCTGCTGCATGTCCAGGAGCTAACTTAGTATCGTAGAGTTCCTGGATGTCACCTGATTACAGAAAGGTCACAAGCATGAGGCAACATCTACTGCACTGCTGCAGAGCTGATAGGATAACATCAGCTCTCATATCTTATAAACACACCACTTTTAAGGATAGCCCCTATTGAATTTTGTAATATGGTGTCCTAGGGTGACTTTATGATGCTTTTATCACAAATCATGTGTTCTGTTCATGCTTCTGTGTCTTCAAAACTGGCTCTCAGAGCAAAGGCGGGGAGAAGAAGTGCAAAGTTTTTGTCATCAGCCTCACTCACTCACTCCTCCACATTCAGCTGGACTGTTGATATCTGGGCACGGATGGGGCAGAACATAGTGCTCCTTTTGTATTTAGTTAGTTAGTTTAGCTAGCTGAGGCAGTCTGAGCTTTCCCTGGACTGTTTTTCTTTCCCTCTTCTTGGAACCGTCTGAACCTGTTCCAGACCAGGACCCGGGGAAACACCAAGAACACTTTCCAACCTGCCGGGACCCACTCTGCAGCCTTTTCCAGCACCAGAGGGACTGATAACAGAGCAAACACCCACCGGAGAGACTTTCTGAATTTGTAGTCTCTTCAGAGCAGTGAATGAGTTTTGTCATCCGGTATTGTTCATTTTGTGTGCTGGAGAGTGCTTTGCCTGTTAAAGAAACAGGTTCTTTCCAGTTCTCTCTGAGGAATCCTGCCCAAACCGGCTGGGGGGAGGGGCCCCCTTTGAAGGTTTTCTCACAAATTTGCTCTAAACCAGGACATATGGGACCATTTCCAAATTTGCACTTGGATATCTAAGGTCTATCTTTAGATAGTTGTTGTGGTGCGTGTGCTGTTTGGTCGAGGGTTCAAGGGTTTCCTTAGTTCAATGTTAAATGTTAAATGTTTTATACGTTTTTAGCTTATTTTATATTAAATTCTATATACCCAAGATGGCCCCTGTCCTGGGCCCCCCCTCCCCTATTTTTCCTCAGCCACCCCTGTCAGTCTTGCAGTTGCTTAGTTACTCCCACCTTTTTGTTACAAATTTTATATCAATCTTTTAACCCCTCCTATGTTGCTAGGCCAACCCCCCTGTCCGTCACCCTCACCCTACTGCCCTAGCCCCAGAACCTTCCATCTGGGGCCGAGGGTGATTGGGCAAAATCCCCAAGTCTCCACCCATGCTCTGCCGCGATTTGTTATTATATTTTGTTTATTATATTATAATATTCTGTTATTGGTCTAGGAGCGGGTGATGCCTCCCCCTGGCCACCCTGTATAAGTTGCTTCAGTCCCCGCCCTTTTCGGCAGATCTCCGCAGCTTTCCTACATGTCTGTACCCCTCACCCTTCCCCTTCAATAAACCCCCCGCTGCCGAGACCTGCCTGCCTCCTGTCCATCATTATGCGACTCTCATCAGCTGGTGCCAGAAGGCGTCACTTCAGTCCGGACTGAGGCAGCCTATCCCCTTACACCGCTGCATCTGACTGCTGCTGGTAGCACGTGGTACTAGCCGGGCTTTTTCTAAGCGCTACAGCAAGCTGGTATCATTGGTATTCAATACATTCATATTGTTGTCCAAAATCAGCTACAGCAGAAGTCAACAGTACTGTTAAAAATCCTGGTTACAAACGTATGCATTCATAGAGCTTGTCTATGGAGAGGGAAGGCACAGGCAATTTTTCTGAGCCTCTTCAAGTCCCACAAAAGTTCCACTTCAGTGTTTTGCACAGATGAGGTTTTTCCTGTTGTTATGGTGTATTTATCTCCTAGGAAGATACCTGGATTCCCAGCAATGGCTGATTGAGATGTGCCTGTCACTTGACCATCCCTGCTGGCTTCACGGCCCACCCAACTCCTTCTTGGTGGAGGGAAACATTGCAATGCCTGGCACCTCACTCGTGACCTGACTGTTATAGATAAAAGTTAAGTGAAATTAGGGTATATAGTTCAATTATATTGTATTAATTATGTTATATTAGTTGTATTATGTTAAAGGGGGGGGCTTGTTAGAATGTGCTAGGAGAAGAGTCCAGGATCTGGTGGAACAGTGGTCTGGCGGGGCAAGGCGAGGTCAAAGAGGGATTGGACGGAAGACCTGACCAAACATTCGAAGCCCTGCAGAAAGGATTGGTCCAGAATGAATGGCGTTAAAGACCAATGAGAAGCCTGGAAATGGACCAATCATCATGCGGATCTAAAATGGACCAATCCTGGACCCAAAGGGGGCTATAAATGGAGGAAATTCGATCGGGTTGGGGGTTCTTCTTTTTGGATACTGGTTTGTTTTTGGGAAGAACCCAGTGCACATGGGGTTAGTGCACTGTTTTGGTTTTTGGCTCGCTGTGTGGGTGCCTGGGCTTATCCTGGGTACTCCGTTCCTTGTAGCTATTTTAATAAATGAGAACCTCTTTCTCCGGAGAAATTTGGCCTTGTTCATATTCATAACAGCTTTTTTGGGGACTCATCCGGGATAGGCCACGCCCCGAAACAGTCCGGGGTAGCCCAGGACCTGGGAGACGCATCCAGCCACATTTTTGGGT
>NW_005054598.1:417966-418770 GCF_000277835.1 Geospiza fortis | reverse complement strand
AATAGAACCTTGTGATGAAGAGATTAGATATGCTAAGTGTTGGTTAGAAAGGGAGAAACAGGAAGAGGAAATAAAATTATATAAAGTATCCAGAGATAAAGAAAAAGAAGAAACTAAGCTACCAGAAAGGAGGTGGGATCTTTTAGATAATCTTCCTCTGCCTTCCCCTCCTGATCCCTTAGATTTCCTCCCGTTACCTCCTCCTCCATCTCCTCCTATAGCCCACCTTCCTCCTCCCCCTCCAACCTTGTACCCTTTGGTACCATCTCACGAGGTGGATGCAGTTTCAGTATCTACTCCTACAGGAGTTTCAAAATCACCTCAACCTTTTAATTCAAGTTGTCCTGCTCCCAGCATCCCCTCTTCTGTATCACCTCTCTTCCCAAATATACCAGAACCTGCCCATTCTAGTACTTCAGTTTGGCAGATTCCCTCCAGTTCCTCAAGTACCCAGACACTGGTCTCTAGTACCACTCAGAGTGTCCATACCCCAATCTTGGCTCCCAAAACTTTCCAAAATACCCCTCTTTATTTTACACCCATACTTCAACCCATAACCCAAAGTACCTCGTCCTCTATTCTTATTCCTGGAACATCACAAAACATTCCTTTTTATTTATCCCCTGTACCCCAAAATACCGAGAGTCCCATGCAAGAGGAAAGTTTGCAAGCAAAAGGTCAGGGAGTGAAAAAGGCCTGTTGTTGTAAAGATATAGAGGAAAAGATGTTAATTGAACCAGATGAGCATGTAGCAAGCCATCAATATAATACAAGGTTCCAAGCAAAGAAAATTCAAGATGAATG
>NW_005054598.1:406073-416115 GCF_000277835.1 Geospiza fortis | reverse complement strand
CAGAAAGAAGCCAGAAGCCATCTCTCCAAGGATGCTATTGGCCAGGGAGGGGGGAAACAGAGAGGGTAAAGAAAACCACAGACCCACCCAGTGTGGGGGCACTGGGGTGGGAGGAGTGCCTTGAAGCAGAGCTTTTGTTTCCCTCACCTAACAGCTGACTGCCTGGCAGGGAGGGAGACCAAGGAGATTTACATTCCTGAAGCTGAGGCAAGCAAACAAAGCACACTATTAAAAAGCCCTACATTCTTCAGCAGGCACTTGTTTGGCTGGCCTTCTGTTAATAGTGCTGTGTTTATTCTTGCACAATGAATAAATTAAGGCAGTGTTTAATACTGTGAGCTTATGGATTCACATGAGAGAGAATATAATTTCATTCAGTTTGTGGGAAAGAAAACTTTATCAACAAAGCATCAATATTTAACAGCATCTGTATAAAATCCAAATTAGTTGTACTTGACCCAACAGACTGGATTTCACCCTGCATGCCACTCCCCAGCCTCAGCTGCAATGTTGACACTTTCTAAACTTGCCTGAACAGATTAAATTCCAGGGACCACAACCAGTCACAAGAACTACCCTTTCTCTAGAGCTGTAACCAGGTTTAAAGAATCATAAAATGGTTTGGGTTGGAAGGGACCTTAAAGATCACATAACTCCACACCCCTGCCATGGGCAGGGACAACTTCCACTATTCCAGGTTGCTCAGAGTCCCATCCAACCTGCCAAGGATGGAGCAGCTCTAGCTGCTCTGAGAAACCTGTGCCAGGGCCTCCCAATCCTCACAGGGAAGAATTTCTTCCTGGTATCCAATCTAAATCTGCTCTCTGTCAGTGTGAAGCCATTCCCCTTCATCCTGTCACTCCAGGCCCTTGTCAAGAGTCTCTTTCCATCTTTCCTGTAGGTTCCCTTCAGGCACTGGAAGGCCACAATGAGGCGACCCCAAAGCCTTCTCTTCTCCAGGCTGAACAATCCCAATTGTTCACACTCCCCACACACCATCTCTGCCCAAGCAAGAAACATCAGCTGGAGATTTCCAACCTGAAATCACTGCCATAATTCCTCAGCCAGTTTTGTAGGTAGTGAGGCTTAAGTGCTGAGGAGCACAAGCATCCTTCACTGAATTTCACAACACATCTGAAGCATCCCCATCCAAAAGCTTAATGGAAGTATAAAGAGTCAGAACTTTGCAACTTGTCCAGCTCTTAGTTAGCCTTTTGCAGGTAGCTAGGAAACCAGCACCCAGGTTAGCTGGAGAGCAGATATATTCCAGGAAGTGCTACTACACTTGAGAAGCTGTTTGTGTCTAGTTTAGCAAATACCTGTCTGCAGGAATTGAATAGTGAGAAACTCACTACATTTCAGCCTCAATTACTCTGGTATAAATCCAAACCTAGCACCCAGGAAATCATTCTGATTTACAACAAAGTTTGTAAATCTTTGTTTGTAAATTTTTGTTTGTACATGGAGTCAGTTGTAATCCCTCAAGGGATGAAGGCTCAATTTACCACAACAGTCATAATATTCAGTAAATATTCGAAGGTACCTTCTTCCCTGAGCTGGTGACCATCTGCCTGCATCCACACCCTGTCTAAGGGAAACAAGAAGCATCTTTGTACTTATAAAAGACAAGAAGAAAAAGGTTGATGCAGCAAAGGGAGTCACAGAGTTGGCCAAGGCAAACAATTCTGTGTTTCTTCACTAAATCAGCACTACTATCTATACACATAGCTGAAAGAACTTCCTCCTGGGAAGGGAAATAGCCTGGTGCCACAGAGCTTTTGGAACACGAACAGAAAACATCTCCTCTGTCAAAAACAGCCTGGCTGGAGCATCTCCCTCCTCTGCTGACTCCCAAGTATATAAACTGCAACAAATTCACAAATACCATTGGGGGAGGTAGTGTCCACAGAGGCTTCAGAACTGATGTTTCCTTGCTGGCACAACCAGAAAGGGAATTAACTAATTCATCATTCTGCAGGAATCACTGAAACACACCTTTCCCAAGCAATATCATCATTTCTTTGTCAGTAATTCACACTTCAGCCTCAAACAAGCTGATGTTTTCTTTGTTTGTCTATTTAATGTTTGGGGTGGGAGGAAGGGGAAGGTGGTTATAGGTAGGTAGGTAGGTAGGTAGATAGATTAGATAGATAACAGGTTTAGGTTGGATATCAGAAAAGGTTCTTCCCCCAGAGGGTGGTGGGGCACTGAACAGGCTCTCCAGGGAATGGTCACAGCCCCAAGGCTGCCAGAGCTCCAGGAGCATTTGGACAATGCTCTCAGGCACAGGGTGGGATTTTGGGACTGTCCTGTGCAGGGCCAGGAGTTGGACTCAGTGATCTTTGTGGGTCTCTTCCAAAGCAGAATATTCTGTGATTTCTGTTCTTCTGCCAAAGGGCAGGAAAATTGCCTTTCAGGTAGGGGAGGACTGAAACCAGAATGCCATCTTGCAGCACCAACCTTCTCTGCCATATCAGATGAAATGTTGCAGGTGTTGCTCGGAGTCTGCACTCTCTTGCAGTGCTTGTTTTCACTGTGCAAAGCCCAGGAGTTGGCAAAATCATAACTGCTCCCCACCAGGGTCCCTGGGAATGAAGAAGAGGAGAAGCAACATGCTGTTTGAGGGGTTTTAGCGACAAGTGGGCATTATTGACTGCTATTAAGGCAATAGTCTGCTGAAAGCTCTCTTTAAAAATATAAACTATTGTATCAAATAGATTTTTATTCCAAACAGATTGACTGTAGGAAAGCCACAATCAGTGATATGGATTTTGTTCTGCTAAGGACATCTCTACACTCAAGGACAGACTAAAGCCTGCAGAAGGCAGCTCCCACCTCCCTCACACCTGCATGAACACAGTAGGAGTTGCTGCTGGTCAGCTACAATCTGCAGGAGCCAAAGCATGCCTGCACATCTTCTTACCACTTAAAAGTTGTCAATAAAACACAAAACATATCAGAGAGGCAAACAAACCCATCTGCTTTCCCTAATTGAATAAATCATTAGCACTCTTGTCTTGATCCCAGCTAGCCTTGATTTTTCTCCTGTCCAAAACTAAATCTTGTATGCAAAGAAGCTTAACATGCACTGTTATAGGTAAAAGTTAAGTTAAATTAGGGTATATAGTTCAATTATATTGTATTAATTATGTTATATTAATTGTATTATGTTAAACGGGGGGGCTTATTAGAATGTGCTAGGAGAAGAGTCCAGGATTTGGTGGAACAGTGGTCTGGCGGGGCAAGGCGAGGTCAAAGAGGGATTGGACGGAAGACCAGACCAAACATTCGAAGCCCTGCAGAAAGGATTGGTCCAGAATGAATGGCGTTAAAGACCAATGAGAAGCCTGGAAATGGACCAATCATCATGCGGATCCAAAATGGACCAATCCTGGACCCAAAGGGGGCTATAAATGGAGGAAATTCGATCGGGTTGGGGGTTCTTCTTTTTGGATACTGGTTTGTTTTTGGGAAGAACCCAGTGCACTTGGGGTTAGCGCACTGTTTTGGTTTTTGGCTCGCTGTGTGGGTGCCTGGGCTTATCCTGGGTACTCCGTTCCTTGTAGCTATTTTAATAAATGAGAACCTCTTTCTCCGGAGAAAGTTTGGCCTGGTTCATATTCCTAACATGACTGTCAGGTACCCAAGATATGCCAGGATAGTTTCAAGGCAGGTGGGAAGCCGAACACTCCCACAGCAATCAAGTGAGCCTGCATCCCAACCCCTTACAGCTTCCAGTTTTACTTTTGCTTTTATCTCTTTCACTTTTTGTACTGCTGGTCTTCTGCCAGGTCAAACAGCTGAATCAGCTGCTTCTGCAGCTGCACAACTGCAGCTTACACACATAAAAGGAGCTGTCTGGGGACAGGAACGGCCACTTGGTCAGCAGCAGCCCACCATGAGGTTTGATGTGAAACTACACCTTCGTCCTGCAGCTCCACAATTATCATCAGCTGACACCCCCAGGGAAGGGGAGAGCCCTGTGCTGGTGAACACAAGTGCAGGGAGTGGTGACAGGGGAGTGGCAGGCTCAGTTTGAGCTGCTCCTGAAATTGGAGTCTAAATGAAGACCTAGCACCTTTCAAAGAGTTAAATATTGCTGCTGCCCATTGATGACAGACAGAACAACAAAACAAAAAAAAAAGCAGAGACTGCCACTGGAAACACCTGTATTGGAGAACTGTGATAGGAAGTCTATGGCAAATTAAAATGAGACAGAACAGATTAGTTGTCTTTTACAAAGCAGCAAATAGTGACCCCTTTAAGTGCAGGATGTCTGAAATCTGCCTCTAGAGAGACAAAACTATAAAAAGGTGCAGAAAAGCAGTGGAGAATTATACTTTTGTCATGTGCAAATTCACTGGTCTTAGTGTTCTTACAGCAAAGACTAATAAAGGCCCAAAAATTTATTGTAGTTATACTCATTCCTTCCAAAGGAAATTTTGCTGAGTTGCCCACCAGGGTTAAAGCACAACACTCTGGTTAAAAAGTGCTTTAAAGTAACAAGAAAATATGATAAAACAAATATGAAGACAACAGCTCTACAGAGAAAAAACCCCAACGACTTGGAAACAGAACAAAAAAAACTCACAGGAAATTAATCTTTAAAAAGAGATCAAAAGAGATCACTTAGATGATAAGAAAAAAATAAAATATTTTTTCAGGATTTGAATGCCTTCTAAGTGCTCCTATTTGACTAGGAAGTCTGAAATCTTTGTGATTCTGCAAATTGCTTTACATTCTGAGCTGAAGATGCTCAAAACCATATTTTGAGTGTTTGAAGCTTCCATCCACTTTTTTGACTAAATTTCTCTTGCTCTCAAGAACACTAATTCTGGATAAGGAATTGGTAGCATTTGTGGGAATTTAAATATCAGAAGGAAATGCATGTCACACACTTAATAGACATTGCAGCTTCTGAGTGAAATCTATGGTATCTTTTAGCAATTGACCAGAATCAATTAAAATGAAACTCACATACAATTTTGATCAAAATTATTCACAATATATGCAGGTAAGTTCTTCCTCCAACTTTCATTTAAACAAGAAGATTATTTGTAGTTTCCCCAACACTCCTAGCAGCTACCTCAGTTTCTATCTCATAATTCCAAATGGCTGTAAAAGCTGCAATAACTTGGATTTTAATTCTGTTAGAAACTGGTTTTTAACAGCTTACCTTGAACAATGACATCATCATCCAAATATATTACTTTCTCATGCTTCTGGATAAGCGAAGGAAGATAAAATCGAACAAAGTTCAGCTATTAAAGAGAAAGAAAAGGTAAAGACTAAATGGTAAAGCTGTTTATCACAGCAGTCTCAGGCTTCTGTCTCTATTAAGTCAGTTGGAATTTCTCTCTTTATTGAGCACTAATCAGCGACCATTTGCTTCTTCCCCCATAGCTTTATTGCTATCTCAAATCTGCTATTATTACTATTATTGCTGTTACTACTTATCCACTATGGCCCTAACCATGCAACTTAAATATGTTGCTTCCTCACAGAATCCTTTAGGCTGCAAGGGGCCTTTTGAGATCCTCTTGTTCAACCCCCTTGAGTGGGCTCAGCCGCAGCAGAGCCCACTCAAGCAGGCTGACAGGGACCATACCCAGTTGGGTTCTGAATATGTCCACAGATGGAGACCCAACAGTCTCTCTGGGCAACATGAGACTTTTAAACTCATGCTTTAAAAAGCCTTTTCTTTAGCTCAGAGGGAATTTCATGTTATTTGTGCCTATTGTCTCTTGTTGCTCCCCTCAAGTATTTACATGCATTGATAAGACCCTCCTGAATCTTGTCTTCTCCGGACTGAAACAGCCTCAACTCTTTCAGCCTCCCATATAAAAGATGCTTCAGCCTCTTAATCATCTTTGTAGCCCCTGTCAGACTCGCCCCAGTAAGCCCATATCTTTCTTATACTGGCGGACTCAGAACTGGGCACGGCACTTTCAGATGCAGCCTCACCAGTGCAGAGCAGAGTGGAAGGCACCTTTCTGGACCTGCTGCCAATGCTCTTCCTAGTGCATTTTTACAGCATACATCACACCAAACATTTAAAAATGTAATAGTACCATCAATCCACTCTAAAGGAATTATTTGACTAGTGACACAGACATGGGATAACTTCTACAACAGCAATGAAGAACAGAGCAGAGGGAAAGGGGACTGAGAATGTAAAAACAACCATAAGAATTCAGATAATTTTACCCAGCCCCTGCCTTCAGAGTGGTCCTAACTGAATGCTCAGTGAAAAATAAAAATAGAGCAAGCATGCAGAACAGTTGCTCCATGTATTCTCCTAGCTTTCAACTATTTTCAGCTCAAGGGATTTTCTGATCTAGATGTGATCTAAATATGAACTTCGATCCTAACTGAACCCCTGTACATTTTTACATCCACAAGACCTTTCAGCAAGGAATTCTAGAGATGCAGTACTCATTGCATGAAAAGTATGCAACATCTCCTGTTTATGCTGTCACTCTGACTAATTTCATCTCATAGTCATTGGCTCTGGCATTGGAAGAGACATATATGCACACCTCCTCCATGAAATGGAACAGATCTAGGACATTTTTAAGCCCATAATAAGTATTAAAAACCTCAATAATTTATTACGTGGTGTTCATTGACTCACAGGCTGCAGTAGCTCAGGACGTGATGCATCTTGTCTGATTTTTCCTTTTAGTACCATAGGATTGAATTCCACAACCTTAAATTTTATTTCTTTCAGTTTAGAATTTTCAATCCATTTTCTGTGATGGAAAGAAAATAAGTAATAAAAGAAATATCAAGTACATGTCAAGTACTTCCAGCATGAAATTCACAGACACTTAGGAGAATAATAAGAGACCTTAAAATCTCACTTGATCTATTCTGTCCCAAGACAGAATCCCTTATGTCTACAGCTATTGCACATAGTCCTTTGTTAAACTTGTTCTTAAAATACAAAAAATCCCCACAAAACCTCAATAAAACAAACACCCCATACCACTACCCAAACCAGAGACTCCATATGTAGCCCAAACAACTAATCGTTCCCCATTACTTCCAATAAACTATATTCTTTTAAGCTTTTTTGCTATAATTAAAGATTATAATTTCTTACCCTATCTACAGTGCTTTTGAAGCTGAGGTTAGTCTTCACCCTTTCACAGCTTTATGTTCTTCCAGATGACTTCTACATCACCTCCTAATTATGTTTTCTTTAGACTAAACTAATTTTCTTTTCAACTTTTTGTCAGATTTTTTATCACCACTGTTTATTTTCTCTCCTGACACAAATTGCAGGTACAAAGGCTACAGAAGTGAAGTAGCCAGAGGTGAGAACTGCTAAGAAATGTTTTAGTTTGCATTCATAACTTGGTCCTCTTCAAGACAATGTTTGCAAATTTGAACACTGAAACAAAATGAACTGAAACTTCATGAAATTACATTTATTGAAATGTCAGGATATAATTTCCTTTTATGAAATGAAGAATTCTCATTCATGAAGGAAAACAAATAACAAATCAAGGAATGAAGTGAAATGAAGAGACATGAAATATAATGAAATTAAAAAAGAAGAAAACTATGTAATGAAGTGAAACAAGTGAAAGGGAATAGAATGAAGTGCATTGAAATGAGATGAAACTTCAAGAAATTATATTCATTAAAATATTGAGATTTCATTTCCTTTCATGAAACATGGAATTTTCATTTCAGGAAGGGAAATAAAATGAGAAAAGATGGATTAAAGCAAAAAGGATAGAAAGGAAAGGAAAATATACTGCAGTAAAATTGAGAAGAAGAAAATTCTGAAATTAAGCTAAAACAATTAAATTGAATGGAATGAAGTGCTGTGAAATGAACTGAAATTTAATGAGATGAATATTCATTGAAATACTGAGATTTCATTTCCAGTCATGAAATGAAGAATTCTTATTTCATTATAGGAAATGACATGAGAAATTAAGGAACGAGGTGAAATGGAAAGAAAGTAATCACATTTGGGCCTCTTTTTAGAACTTTAATACATCACCAATAGAAATTAGCTTTAAACAGCAAGTTTTTTCTACTCTGAAGATGAAGACTCAGCACCAGAAGAGAGGTAAGTGCAGTGGCACAAAGTGGGATTGTGACAAGCCGGCAGTGTATCCTTACCTCATTACAGATTCTTCTGCAGCCTAACTATCAAAATGTAAGAACAGGCATGGCATGGTCTGGTTATTTCACACCTCTTTGCATGAGTCAGTGCCTTGTGGAGGACAAAGTGGTCCTTTTTCCATCACATACAGAATCCTGGGGATTGCTCCCAATACTACTAGATTTCCCTGAAAAGTCCTCTGAAGTCCAAAAGTGGTTATGCCTGTGCTAGGAGGAACAACAACATGGCTCTAACTACAGCCCAAAACAAAGCAAGGCTGGTGTGTACCGAATGTGTGGGATGGTTGTCTTCAGCCCAATGATGTAGAATAAAACATTGGCCTCTGTGTTGCTGTAGATGCTGCTGATTGCTGCTACAGCTGCACCCATCCTGCCCGCAGCAGCACAGATCACCACTGGGATTTCTTCCTCCATTTCTTCAGGGTTCTCCAAATCCACTACAAGAAACAAACCCATTTTACATCAGATCTGGGTCACAAAAATGAGTAAGTACTACCATAAGCAGTGGAATCATTCTATCACCACTCCATTTTTCCTTACCACATCCTACACACATTCCCATCTCGCAAGGCACACAGCTTGAGCTGTTGCTAATCCAGAACTACTTGCAGGTTGACTGGACTGTTGGATGCCTCCAAATAGAATAAATAAGAGAGTTCTCAGAATCTTCTACTCAGCAGGGGCACAATTTAGCCTGTCTTATGTAGCTGCTTATTCAAATGTAATCTGGAGAGGTTTGAATACCTTTGAGACTTCTACTTCCCAGTTATATTTAGTGCAAATTGAACAATAGGTTCCAAAATTATCAAAGGAAGGAGGTAAGTCAAAAAGACAGTTCAATTGCATGAGCTCCACTTCTTTGGCAAGATGGCTTGAAAGGAGGAGTGCAAAAATTTATACCAGCAGGAAGTTGCTAGTGATATAAGGGAAAAAACCCTAAACTACACTGAATCAGGTCACATTCCTGCTAAAGATTTATATCCTTGATTAGCACTGATTAACTTACAGAACTAAAACAGATATAACTGTACTGGTTAAAACATAACAATTACAGTCATAACAACCCCAACAAAAATACATTGAAAATAAATGATTTATATCAAGATAGAGTTTGTTTACCTTGGCAGCAGTGAGTCAGCTCTTTATATAGATACTATATAAATAGCTTACTACATTTAATACTAGTCCAACCTAATTAACCTAGCAGGTTTCTGTCACTATAAAAATTTCAGCTAAAACTTCTGCTGTAAATATGAAGATTTTATGGCCTATCTGAAATGAATAATCAAGCCAAGAACATTCCCAAGGAGGCAGGTCATGATCAAAGTTTATTACCACTTGACAACTCCAATCTGTTCAGCTCAAGTAAGGATATACTCCAGCATCCATTTACATCAGTGACATCTGGATAAAAACCTAATCAGAATTACAACTCTTAGTCATCAATATCAATCTCCTATAATTTTATTCAAGTAATTCAGAAGCAAAATGCTTTTCATCACAGACTATAAGCAACAGTGTGAGTAGTTCATCTACTGCAGGACATTCAGTAAGGTGAAAAGTGCTGTTCAAGTTAAGACATGAGTGTTGACGGTTGTCACAAGGGTCTTGGGGTGAAGGAAGAGACGAGATGGGCTCTATGATCAGAAGGCTTGATTTATTATTTTATGATATATACATATACTATACTATACTATACTAAAAAGAAAAAGAAAGGAGAGTTTCCAGAAGCTGCTAAAGCTAAGCTAAGAAAAGTAAAGAATGATAACAAACTTCGCTCTCTCAGACTGTCTCCAAGAGAGCTCCATCCTGCATTGGCTACCAACTTCAAACATCTAAACTGGGCCAGTCTAGGCAGACCTGCCACCTTCTACAGCAGCCGATAACTTATTGTTTATGT